>NC_081569.1:42349014-42419473 GCF_022355385.1 Mustela nigripes | reverse complement strand
CTCTCTCTGCCTGCCTCTCTGCCTGCTTGTGATCTCTCTCAAATAAATAAATAAAATCTTTAAAAAAAAAAAAAAAAGAATACTCAAATCTCTGAAAACTCTGGAAATCTTCCCTGGTCTCTACTCTGAAAACTCTGAAAATCTTCCCTGGTCTCTAATTTTCACTGTTCTAGATAAATCCTTTCACCCAGGTGGCACTGACTCCAGAAACCATTTAAGGGTCTGTAGAAGGGTGTGGAAGACCTCACAGAAATGTACACAGTAGGCAGACTTACAGCATAAGGGCTGTACAAATTTTCAAAAAACGTCAAAGAAAATACTCGCATATGCACCTCCAGAAGCTATGTGTAGCATGTTCTGGCCTGGTTCTGTGATGAGACTAACCTCCCTACTTCTTTTTTTCTTTCAACTCTGAACTCGTTCCGGCGGAGAGTACATACGAAAGCGAGGCGGGGGGCGGGTACAACGAGGACAAACACAGCCCAGCCAGTCACCAGGGACAGCTCTGACATACTATCCCTGAACACACTCTGAATTTCCAACATGCAGTCAGGGAAATGTGACCCTGTCCTTTTGTTTTAATTAAGAGGATATGAATATCCTCAGGAAGTTTTACCTGTACAATAGACGCAATAAGGTATACAATTAAACATCTACAGAAAATGAAAATGCCTCATTACCTAGACTAGATTTAGTCTAATTAAAAAGCAAATCAAGTTCATAAGGAAAAATAATTGCCACAAGGCATAATAAGCTTCTTTTAATTTGCAATCTGAGTAAGGATACATATACCACTAGAGCCATGAGCTTCCTACTATAATCTCAGAAAAAAGGAAACTGACTGAGTACGATTGCATAACCTTGGCTGGCTACAATGGATTAAGACAAGAGGCATCTGTAGTGCGGCATAGGTATGCAGCATGACCTAGGCCCCCAAACTGCAGCAGATTCTGTAAGAGCAATACCAATGCTCTGATACCGTCTGGAATCCCCACGCAAGTCAGCCATCTGGGATGTCACAGGACAGAGAAAGATAAAGTTCCCACAGTTCCTGCAGGAAGGAAGCCAGACTAATTGGGAAGAGATGGGCCCGAGGATATGACTTACGTGGAGAATGCAGAACAAAGTCAGTGACAGAACATGTGTTCTCAGACACAAGGTCACTGCACAGTATCCTGTAGGCCAAAGCATCAGTTTTGGAAAGCCTCCTTCAGATTCATTAAACCCAAGGCTAGAGGGTTTTTGGGTAACCACTCAGTTTAGAACCATCACCATGTTGGCCAAGCACCTCTGCTACCAGGTCAGGCTTTTTTCTTACTCTAGGGCCTATGCTGGTCCCGATTACTTTCTACCCAAAGCGAAAGTGGGGTCAGGGGCCCTGTAAAGCACTTATGATATCCTCTCCCCTCAATACACTTGGACACAAGGCAGTCAGTGCCTTACTCAACACATCTCATGTTGGCATATCCTACAGAAAAGTGATGTCAGCTTCCAGCTGGCATTCAGCTCAGTCCCACTACCAAAGCTTCTTCTACAAGTTACACTCTAGGTCACAGCAGGATACCGAGCATGGCAAGACACTGTGTGTCTGCTGGGGGTCAGGTGGGGGGGGGGGGGGGGATCAGGCAAATGTTTCATCTGCCCTAAGAGGAAGCAGAAGAGAGAAAAGTCGGGGGAAACAGGTAAAGCAATGTTATCAGGGGAAGAAAGACACAAAACTCTTGGAAGAGCTGATCAAAACAGGGGACAAGATCACCCCAAACAAAAGCAGCCTGTGTGTGGCTGGGCCTGTCCTGGTGCATATTTCTAGAAAATCCAGCCCTAATGCCCATGTTCTGTGAGGCCATGATGTATCTGTAGGGTTGCTTTCTCTTAAATCTCCAAGAACTGAACCCTCCCCCAAAACACCCCATCATTCTCTGCAAGAGAACCAGAGACCAGATGTAAGAAAGAGCGAAGGACTTAATGCATACCCCACCCTTTCAGAGCAATGAAGAATTCCTAAGATTGTAATAAGGAACGTGAAGCTCTTTTATGTTCTTTTGTTCTAATATAGGAGAGTCTTGAAAAGAAATTAAAAATTATAAAATCTGGCCTAATATGAAGAAGGAATATTCTAATGGGAAGAGATTTCAGAAGATGGAGATCCTGAGTTCTTCAACTCCAGAGATATCCCAAGACAGATCAGACAAGGTCTTGGCAGAGTGCTATAAATTCTGTGGTCTCCATGGAATCACCTTCTGTCAGAACTTGGAGCAGTAACTGTTGCAGCCATTCTAACATTGAATTTCCAGGCCCCTTTGCTTTCTTCAAGGTCCATAAATCTGATCATATTCTCAACTGAGGCAAAGCTAACAACCTCACAAGTGATTGCAACTAGGATATGTATTTTACATAGCTGGCTCAAAAATCATGAAAAGAACAGGAGAGTGGAAAAGAAGAAACAACCCAAAAGGTTACTTACTCTAAGAATCCAGGTTTGTGTTTATGTTCCACATGAGGTCCAAATTGTATCTGGGCTTGAAATCCTCCAAACTCACAAGCTTTCTCAAAGGAGACAGGGTGGGAGCCATTCAGGATATCATCACGAGCCTGAAACACAAGAGGAAGCAAAAAGCATCAGGAGCTTGGGGGAACCACACAGGGATACATCCTGTGTCTGAGCACACACTCTCTCTTCGGGGCAAGGGGAGAGTGCCAGCCAAAGGGGACACACTCAGGACACTGCAGTTGACTGTTGCACAGTAAGATGAAGGCAGAAGGAAAACAAGTCCTTTCCCCAAACTGCCTATAGACAGAAAAAGTCAGCAGTACCCAGAGTATTAAACTAAAGCTTCAATGTCTAGGAAGGTAGAAGTGATCCTGAAAAACTAAGAGGCAAAGGGAAATCCTTAGGACTCCCCAAAACTTTTTATGTCCCTAAATCATTAAAGCTAACAGAAAAATTTCCTAGAGGTAAAATCAACCCAATCCCTATTCCAAGATAAAGGCCAATGGAAGGGGAAGAGAGACGAACAGACAGTAACTCAATACTACAGCCATTTAAGGGAAATGGGCAAAACGTACAGTGTTAGAATCAGGAACTCACTGTGTCTGAAGTCCTTCTCCCAGTTCCCGATCCACCAATGCTGTTGCTATCTATCCTTCTTTTCTTTATCTAGTTCAAATAACCCCAGACTACTCTCCAGCAGATACTCTAAGCCTTCATCCAACAAGCATTTTCTTAGTGCCTGGCTACCTCCCTTCCTTCCACACCATTCTTATAACCACCAGCTCAGGGGTTAGCAAACTTCTACCATCAAAGACCAGAGAGTAAACATATTAGACTTTGTGGGTTATGTGGTCTCTGTCACAACTGAACTCTGCCACCAAAACATGAGAAAAGTCACAGACAGTAAGTAAACAGTTACATGATATGGAAAGGGCTTACCTAACAAACCTTTTCATTCATGCATACGAATGAGTTGTGTTCCAATAAAACTTTATTTACAAACACAGGCGATGCCGGAGCGGCATTTGGCTGACCCCTACATTATTTCTAAGAGTCCGTAAGTAGGTAAATAGGAGAGGAAAGGAAGGGAGGGAAGGAAAGGATCAAAGACAATAGATCAGGATTTTCTTGAGCTGAAAAAAGAAAAAGACTGGGGCCCATCTGGTGTGATGCCTACTTCTTACATATTGGGAAACTATAAACTCTGGAAAGTTAAATGACTTGTCTGAGTTTCAACAACAGGTTAATGGTGAAGACATAAAGGATTATGAAGAGACTCTTTCAGGAAATGAGAAATATGGATTTTCTGACCAATACTCACTTGCATCCTAGGACATCAGCTAAGAGAGGTTTAGTGCAGCGGTGAGCCCATTAATTGGCTCTGTGTCAGGCAAAGAGATAGTACAGGCCACCAGGTCCCAATCTGGGAAGCCAAAGAAAGACACTCCTTTCTTCACCGAACGTTGAGCTGTACCACAACCAAACTCGTGAGGAGCCCCTCAACAGCGCCCCCTGGAAACTGTGCATCGAAAACACCATGCAGCTCACTGCAAGCCACTGCCCAGAGCTTCCTGACTTCTCACCACCCTCCGTGAGCTGTACCTGAACATAAAGCAAGTTCAGCTGCACAGGGTCTCTTGAGTCCACATTCTGATCTGAGTAGAAGAACTTCCGTCTAAGTAGCAATGTTTCGTGTTCATCTACTCCTTGTTCTCTGAATGTTCGGCTGTGATCCAGCCAATTTACTGCAACACAACAAGACAGATGAAAGAATTGTATTCATTCTTCCTCTTGTTTGAAGGGATTTATCAAAAGAGAAGCGGATTTCTGGAACGCTGATATTCAGTTAGTTACTTATATCAGAACTGTGCTTTTTGACTTTGCAAAATTATTTCATACATACCATCGTGTACCATGGGACCCACCAAAAAACAACTGAGAGAAAATTCCCAGGCATTCCTGAAGTTTGTTAGAGCCCCACAGTCAATTTATAACATGGTGGGAGGGGTAATAAAAATCAATGCTTTAGGTCAAGGCAACCAAGTTAGCATTTTCCTTTAAGTTTCCTTTAAGTTCAGTTGCATTAAGTGAAATAATTTATAAACGCAGCACAATGAGTTACCTTCACCTGTAAGCTGAAAAGAGAAGGAACATAAAAGTAATTGGTTGGGGGGGCAGTGGGGGTTGGGGGGAGTAGGACAGGACACTAAGGGATCAGGGATGGTAGAGCCCTGCCTGTGGCCCAGCGTGGATCTCACTCAGAAAACACTCACCTGTTACCTGGTGCATGGGAATGCAGTGCTCCTCTATCCTTTCCATAGCTCTACATTCCCACACTCCTCCCTGGGCTTAGCACACACATTGTGTGTAAGTAAGTATTACAAGCCTCACTGGGCTCTAAGCAACTTCAGCACAGGGAGTTTGTGGGAGTGATCTCATCTCCCATGGTACCTGGGAGAGTATCATGCACATTATAAAAATCCTTGCGATTTGTCTACCATTGTCTCACTTGGAAAGAAGTATGTAACTGGAAATCAAATGAGGCAGAGAGGGAAAAAAAATGAAGAAAGGGTCAGAGGAAATGAAAGCCTCACCAAAGATCAATAAACATAATGACAATGATGACATCTTTCCAATGCAGCAGCAAAAACAATGAAAGAAAGAAGTCTGGGAAGGTCTTTATAACCAGGGATGAAGTAAGATCCTTGAAGGGATGGGGGGACGCTGGGCAACCGAATGCACATGGCGTACTTTGGGGACACACGGGGTGTAGATAAGGGCTCTTTCGAATATTAACTGTGTGGTCACAGAAGGGGACTTTCCTATAATTGGCATTTTATAACCTCTAGGGAAACAATGGATCTAGGCAATGAACACTGATGGCTGTTCACATCACAAAAAAAGAGACAACCAAACACAGCTTTCTGACAGAAGTACACAAGACCTCATCAGGAGGAGTCTTTACTTAAAAAATAGACACATACACATGAATCTGAGCAAGTTTCCAGATCTCAGGAATTAAAAGAGACAGAGCTAGAGGACACCACAATCAACAAAATCCAGACTATAGAAAACTCCACACAAATAACAATCTGTTTCTTCTTCCCAGACATTCCGAGGGGGGCGGTAGGGGGAGAGATGGAGGGAAAGTCTAAGACAAAAACAGTTAAGCATCATATCATCCAACCTTATTTGGACCCTAGTTTAAATGATTACTAGCTTTTTAGAAGACAATGCGAACATTATTTGTCTATTGACATTAAGAGATTACTTTTTTTCAGTATGAAATAGGACTATGGTTTGTTTTTTGTCTTAAAAGTCTTTTAGTGCCATAGACCAACAGCCAACCGAAAACTCCTGCCCGGGGTTCATGTAGGTATAGGGAGGGGAGTGTGGTCCAGCCACACCTGCACCCCGCCCGCCCGCCCTCCCTTCTGACACTCACGGTCATCATCCGTGTGGAGCTTGGCCTTCAGCTTCTCCATCTTCCTCTCGTCTCGCAATAGCGTCCTGTCCTTTTTTAGCGTCCCTGTCCCTTCCTCTTTCTTTTCTTCAATCGTTTCTTGGATTAAAGAATACTCCTCATAATTTGTTATTCCTAAAAATATAAATTACGTTATGATGACCAGTGATGCTGCTGCTGTCTCTCCTTCCAGTGGGCGGGGGAGGGCAGAGATACTCCATGGGTCCCTGGTAGCACAGGATGGAAAGAGGCTTTACAAAGGTGAAGGTCAGGGGGCCACCCAGGGAGCACACATCCAACAACTCTGGGCCAAAAACAGGGTTTCTCAGCTAAACTAAGCTATGTTTAAAATGTCACATTCAATTCTCCTAATTTTCGAGAAACAAGCACAGAGTAGAGATCATGCAGAACAAGGCAAGACAGGGTCAAAGCAGAAGTGGTTGGAGCAACTGGTCTTCCCTCTCATGGACAGAAGACTAAGAGAGGCCAGGATATTCTCTCCAAATATCTGAAGGGCGTCATACAGAAAGGAGACAGGCTTGTCCTCAGAGGATATGAACAGAAGATACAAGAGGAAAAGCTGTGTAGTAATCTACTGCCCAGCTTGTCCCTATCAGTCTTCAAGGAAATAGTGGATGTCACTGGTACTTAGACAGCCACACACAGGAAACTGAATTACAGGATTCCAAACGTATTTTCAATTAAAAAATTGCTTTGTGGGGGTGCCTGGGTGGTGATTCGTCATTTTGGCTCAGGTCATGCTCTCAGGGTCCTGAGCTCCAGCTCTGCCTCAGGCTCCACACGCAGTGGGGGGTCTGCTTGAGCAGACTGTTCTTCTGTTCTTCTGTTCCTCTCTGTTCTTCTGCTCCTCCCCTGCTTGTGCTTGCTCTCACATGCCTGTGCATGCATGCTCTCTCTCTAAAGCAAAGTAAATAAAATCTTAAAAAAAAAAAATTCCTTTGGCTTTTGAAAGGGAAACAAAATCTCTCAACTTCGACTCAGTGAGAGTTTCGTGTGTTTACAATGCCTGTTAGTGGGTTTGTACTATCCAGGGAATAGCAACCCTGTCTTAGGTTTGGACAGAAATCAGTGGCTAGGACACATTTGGAATTGGCAGGTCACCAAATGGGGGTAAAAAAAAAGAACAGGTGCGTAATGAACAAAATGAAAACTGGAACCTCGGCACGGGAATGCTCACCTATCCTGCTGCAAATAGTAACCAGGAGTTCCCCAACGGTCTTGGAGTCGTCCACCATGACGGTTTTCACGGATCCATCCAGCATCCGGATTTTCTGAGGTCTCTGTTTCTTTTTATATTCCAAAATATCCTAGAGCAAAACCCCACAAACTTTTCACTGACTTGTTTAATCAGGTAACCAATCTGGACACTTTTCTTTAAAAAAATGCATTTGCCCTAGCACGCTGATTTCCTCCTTCAGTTTTCATGAGATTTTGGCTACTACAACAGAAACCCCAGTGCAAAATAATTGCTTCCAACAAGCTTTCTTAAAATCTGATGGTGAAACTGACCCCCAGCAAGTACTGTTTATAGCTTACAATTCCTGAAAACTAACCTCTGTAAACGTAAAAGTACCTTATGCCTTCCTGAAGGTCTATGGATGATTTGCTTTGAGGAGAATTAGTGGAAGGAAAATCCTACTTACCTCTGAAAAAGACAGTAGTGTGCTTCTCCAATTATCTTATGGTTGCAAGCAATTTTTAATATAGATGTCATGAAGAAATAAATAATACCCCCCTTAATTCTTTCGAGTGGTGGGATGCCACAAAAGTGGTTTTTGCAGCAATGGCAAGATCAAACAGGGGTAGTAGGTTTGGAGGTTACTTGTAAATAGATTTTTTTTAACTACATTTAACAATAGATTTACAAATGGAAAATTAATTGGTACTGCATAATTCACTCTCACCTGAAGGATTATTGATCAATTGGATATGTGCACTCCACACACTAAAGCCCAGTACCTTTGAGGTTCAGCTGAACAGAATACATAACACTTTTTTACTCAACACCTGTAATTCCAAACAAAGCCATTTTTTTGTTGTCGCTGATTGTTATCATGCTTTGATCTCATATAGAATTTCTTCTACAAACACAAAACTGAATAATATTCGATCTCTGACTACCTCCAGGATCTTTTTGTTTTCCCTCCAATCTACCCTTACTTTTTATCATTAGTCACCAGGATACTTTCTATATCCTTACAGAAGGACGCTACGCCTTATTCCCTAGCTACCAAGCACAACCATGGCATGTGTAAAAAGTCAAGCACGCTAACCCCAAGCCCCTTTAATTACTCTGTGGAGTTTCAAGAATTTGGAGCGCCGGTATTTCCTATTACTACCTGGGCAGCCCTTACAAAGTCAACTACGACAAAACTAGGAATAAGTTCCCCTTGGAGCAAAACAGACAGTTGGGTCTCCCTTTTTCTCTGAGGCGAAAGAGTATGTTGGCTTCTAGAGAAGGCCCACAGACAAAGCGACAAAACAAAAACAGGAACAAAACAACAAAAACGACATCTACAACATACCCCATTTCGCAACATGTAGTAATCCAGTGTTCGGCCTGCTTCCAGCCAAATTCCTTTCCTGGGGTCTTCATCCGAGAGAAACAGCCCATAATCAGAAGCTGGGAGATAAAGAGAAGAGAGGGTAAAAGACAGAGAGCCGCTGAAGCCATCACTGACTTCCAAACCTGAGTCTGCCGACTTGGCAGGATGGGAGCGTTCGCCTGCACCAGACAGGTTTCGTTTTGACAACACCAACAAGCCACGGGGCTAAAGCAGAAGAGGAGGAACGAGGCCAGAGCTGTAACATCAACACCCACAGGAAAGGTTCTCGATTCTTAAAACCAGTGGGCAGTAACTGTGTCTACACTTTAGAGAAACACTGAGAACAGAACAGTCCAAATTTCTAATTTCTGAAATGGGCTTTTTTCCCTATCACTTACTATATAAAAATCTGGCAGAGAAGCCGTGAAGAAGGACAAAAGGGACCACAGAGAAACTAAGGAAGTGACCACGTAAGCCCAAGGCCACTTAGGCCAAGAGGGGTCAATGGAGTCTTTACACTTAGAATAACCCCTCCATCATCCCAAAACAGCATTACAAAAGGTAAGCAGGGGGGCCCAGAGAGATGAAGCCTCTGTCCCCCACCCCATAAATTATGAATATAGTTGGAAAATAAAACTCTGTGTTCTCCACAGAAATCCCTTAATCTGATTAGGAAGGACAAGGCATGGTGGCAGGAAGAAAGCAGTATCATTTCCTGTTCCTGTCTAAAGATTTCTATCTTGGGCACCCAGCTGGCTCAGTCAGTGGAGATGCAACTCTTGATCTCGGGGTCATGAGTTCGAGCCCCATGTTGGATGCAGAGATTACTTAAATACATCTTTAAAGATTATAAATAGATAACTACAATAAAGACTTCTGTCATGCTGAACAAGACAAGGTAACTCCAGAGACCCAGGTGAGGGTCTGAGCTCCTGTTGTTTTTTAGAAAAAGAACTTCAAAATCTAGAAAGGTTTTAATCTTCACCAGAGTTAAATAGCAGTCCAACCCAGAAATTTTTTTTTTTTTTTTTTTTTTTAATCTGAGAGAAAAACAGTAGAAGAAAATGCCAGAAATGATTGGACAACCCGAATTTGGAGTAAGGTTGGGGATGTAGGATAACTTTACTTTTGTTTTTGGGTAATGAAGAAATAACAGTGTTTTAAATAATATCAATAATACTTTTAGACCAAAAGCTTTGCAGTTTTGGGACATCTTTTTGAGAAGTTCAATGTCTATCTCTAATTATCTTTGAATATTTGATCCTCATGCTTCCCATTGTTAAGTTAAGTTGCAGCCCATTTTCACAGCAAAGCCTTCTTCATTTGGGAGAAACCCCAATTTCCCAAGTGCCGATCAAACACTAAAGAAAGGAAGGAAATGTAGAGAGAAGAGAAAGGGCAATGGAAAATAAAAGTTCTATGAACAGGTAGATCAATAGTGGTCAATGGCTTAAACCAACAGGAAACACAACATAGATTTATGGATGCTCCCCACCCCTTTTAGGGCTCGAGATCAAGTTTACGAAGCCCCTTCCAAGTAACTGAAATATAAGGCTTGCCCTGCATCCTGATGGCAGTTCCAACCTTCTTCGGGCTGCGTATATGGAAAAGAGGGCTCAGGTTATTCAAATGCAGGAACTGTCAGAGTGGCTTCATTTGCATTTTATAGGGCAAATGAGATGACATATCAAAAAGTGACTTGTAAACTGCAGAGGGTAATTCTGATGTATGGAAAGGTCATGACGATGGGTATGACAATGATGACTCAGTGGCAGCCGAGGCCATTGTCGGCACAAGGCTCACTTGGGATGTAAATACCTACATCCAGGCTAGGAAGACTTTTCATTTGAAACATACACACTAGTGGGCTTGGGTACCACTCAGAGCGTCTGTTTCTTTAGGGGCTAAGCAAAGAACATACAATCATATTTCAAGAAGCCAGTGATGGAGCAATGGCCTACCTTGCCCAGTTTGTGCCTCGGGTACCCGTTCCCGAATGACTCGACATGCATCGTACACGGCTGTGGATGGTTCAAACTGCATGGTCTTCACCACATTGCAGTGGCGGACACAAATCTTTAATGACAGGGCCACCATTTTCCTAGAGGATTTGTAGGTTCTCACTTAGAATGTCTGGAAAACACAAAGAGACAAACGGTGATATTCAAAACGGTCTAGCAAAAAAACTGCTAGACTGTACATCAGCTTTTAACAATTGAAACAATCAAATAGCAATTAAAGAGAATGCTTTGGATAAGAACACAAATTAAAAGATTTTGAAAAGTTTAAAATAGTCTCCATATTACCACAGAGTGGTAAGTAGAACTTCTGAGGAGGAATGATCCCTGAAAGTTCACCAAGACTCCTTCTCAATGGTGCTCCCTATGTTGGGTTTCCAGCAGGGGATTGTCAGCATGAGAGTTAGAGAGCCTTGGGCACCACAGCTACCTCCTGAAGATCCTTCTGTTGGCAGCCTCAGTGCCCCAGCTCTCTCCCCACAGCTCATAGGGACAGCAAGAAGCATGAATGCCCTCCAAATGCTCCTCAGGGCAAGAACTCCTCAGGGAGAATTCCATCTCCCCACATACAGAAGACTTGGCATCTGGGCCGAACTCCAACACCAGGATCCTATGTAAGTCCCTTTGGCCACTCTACTTCAATTTCCCCATAAGTTAAGAAGCCACAGTGGTAACAGCCCTATATAACTTAAAAAAGAACCAACCCCCCCAAAAAATAAAGAAGAAGAAGAAGAAAAAAAGAACCAAACCCCAAAAGGTTATCAGTGGGAACCCAATGCCCAGCTTTAGAAAGTATACAGATTTAGGCTAGGTTTTATTTCATAAATGACTTCTTTTTAAAACCTAAATCCAAAAACTTGGTCCATTTCCTTTGAGTTGGCAGCTTATGGCTTATTTTGATGGCCTGCTCTCTTCCATAGCCAGAACCTTAACCCTCAACCCCAAGCCAGCCTCCATCAAATGCCCCTTGCTCAGGCACACGAGAGAGGATTCTTCCCTGCACCTGACACAGGCCCAGCTGGCTTCCTGGCAAACACAACAACAGGTTTCAGATTAGGAGCCATTAGAATCCCAGCATTGCGTCGATAACATCAATCCACAGGAATTTCAAGTTTTTATCCCTTGTTCTCTTAGAGAGCCTACAGGTAGTGAAGCTGAACCCCAGCTGCCTTGATGCCCCCTTCCCACTTAAGAATGCAAATGCTAAGAAGCAATGAGGCAGCCAAGAAGCAGAGAGGGCCACAGGCTGACCAGGCCCAGGCTGTGGGTGCCCCTGGGGTGTCACTTCTTCACATGCTTGATTGGTTGCCGGCTTCCTAACAACAGCTGACTGGGTCAACTGGAGACAGAGGACATTTTTAAACAGATGTTCTGGAATCCGTGGGCAGCGTTTCCATATAGCCACACCAAGCAACCACTATAAAGTCATTTCAACCTCTACTTACATTTTGAATGAACTGCCTGTGAAAAGATTTCTTGAAAAATGTCAAGATACAGATACAGTTCTCAATAAACAGCAGCTGTGTTCACTGGGATTCTTCTGCAAACTGAATCAATTACTACAGCCTGGGCAGTGGCCGCACTGCTGCCAAGGCAGAAGGTTCAAAATATCCAGGGATTTTCCACCTTCAATATCAAGGACTTTTAAAGCCACAGATGAAGGGGTCTACCCAACTCTGGGGGGAAAACTTAAACTCTAAACATCAATTGACAAATTTACTGTAATGTAGAGATCTTACTCAGATCTGGAATAGTCTATTGTAGAACAGTCTACCCCTCTGGGGCTGGTGAAAATTGTGAGGTTTCAGGAGCGTGACTGATGGTCAGTGGTAAAGACCTTGGAACTCTATTGTGGGTGCCATTTATGGAATGCACCAGAGAGAATGGGATGGTTAATCTCTTCCATTCCCTGAGAAAATGAAGTATTTTAAGTGTCCCTTCATGAAGGCTGTCCTTCCCAGGCTAATAATTGGGCCTTCTGCAGAGCAAATTCATGGTCCCTCGAGCCAAGCCAAGAGAGAGTCCATCAAAGGAAAATGCAGAGCCATGACATGGGGCTGAACGCAGAACCTAACAACAAGACCATAAACACTGGAGCTCAAAAGGGAACAGAAGACACACAGGGGAGGAGAAAGGGGCAGATGGAACAGCAGGGAGCAGACAGAAAGACCCGACAGAACCTAGGCCTGTGGGTCAACAAGAAACACAGAGAGAAGCCCAGAGATTTAGGAAGCAGAGGGAGAGAAGCAGAACATACACAGCAGTGAAGGAAAATCTCTATCCAAAACAACTGGAAAAATGAAGAGGCCACTAGCTGATGTGGGGGAAGCTGCGAGAGGCACAGGTTTGGGGCGAAAACTCTCTAATGAGTTTCTTTGGGGGTATATTCAGTGGAGAAGTAAAACAGGGTCAAATACAAAACAGGACACATAATGGGGGGGAGAAGCTCATATTTCAATCCTTAGGACTAGAAAGATGATCTAGGGAAGTGAGGAAGAGAGAGACCAGAGGACGGAGTCCTGGAACAGGGTTCTAAAATCAGGACAGGAAGGGACTGGCCGGGAGGCCTAGTGGTAGGTGAAGAAGGAGAACCGAGAGGGCAGGCCCAGAAGAAGGTGCATTGAGCAGGAGGGAGAGAGCACCTGTGCTAAGTGCTGATCACAGACCAAGGAAGATGTGGATGGAGAAACCACCGAATCTGGCAGGGAGGTCTCTGGGAGCTGAGGTAAGAAGCAGCTGGGGTGGGGGGCCAGGGGAGGTGGTAGCCAGAGTAGCAGGTTCAGGAGAAGGAAGAGAGGAGGGGCTGGCGGAGCAAGTGCAGGCTTGTCTCCCTGTCTCTTGGCAGGAGTGGAGCAACAGGCAATGACTCCCATTCATGCCCTTCAGGCTTTTTATCCAGAAATATGTACCATGTAGTTGCTACGAACTCCATATCTGCACAGACAAGGTGTCCACCTGACAATGGCCCAAGAGATAGTCCCAAGACAGCTAAATGCCCTTCCAGGAGGCAGGCACCTCAGCGTGCATGATCTCCATTCTGGGCCTGTAGGAGAAGAGCAGTAGGCAAGGCCATTCCAGGGAAGGGCACTGGACTGGGAAGGTCCCTTCCCAGGCCTGCCATTTTTCCTCCTTCTGCTCTTCAGAGAGCAGGGGTGCGACTGGCTCCCATGAAAGGAGTTGCCCAGCAGACACTGGATGCTTGGCCAACTCGTCCCACGGGATTCCCCTGTCCTCTCCTCGTAACATCTCACAGGACAAACCACAGAACGGAGACAACTATTCTTAGCTCCAAGTAGACATTCAGCATAAGGAGGGACACTGGAGATTCACTTTGAGACTCATGTTCTCAACTCTTCTACCACTTCAAATGTTACAACATGGCCGATGTAACACACAGAAACACCAAACCACCGACATCAGTCCCTCTCGGAGGATTGCTCAGTGGCCAAAAGACTAAAAGGCTCCAGTGTTACCATCTTACTCCAGGCTCTCAGTGTTCCCGACATGAAGCGTGGAAAAAGACCGATGATTTCCTTTGCGGGAGTGTTTTAGACATGCATAATCAGGTATGTAATGATGCTTATCAACTACAAGGTTATACATTTGCATGTATGTGAAAGACACTGTATTTTTATCACGCAAGAAGATGATCCACGCAGGCAAAGGTCAATGAGATCTGAAACCAAGACATGGTAACTTAACTGTAGTTACACAGGGAACACGGCAGTGAGCTGTTTCTAGCCCCATGCACAGCACAGTGAGCTACTTGCAAAGCCGACACATGCTGAGGTTAATAGTCTTGGCTTATGGCAAAAAGATCACAAGACCAAAGCATACAGGAACATATGTTAAATAAGAATGAGTATGTGTTTTCAGCTCTTATGAGAAGTCTCACTATACATCCACTAAAGCCCTGAGAAAATCACACCGTGATCAAGACTAACGTTCTGTTCCCTCTCCAGGGAGATGTTCTCAGGGCACCGGTGCAGCCTACAAACGGAGCCTCACCTCCACTTCCCTGTACTCCAACCCTCTGGCTAATTCCTGCCTCTCTAGGCAGGAAGCCTAGAACAGAGGAACAGGTTTCCTTCTTTTTTGGTGTGGCTACCACAAGGCTCAAAGCCAAGTGCTTTGTAGTCTAACTCCTGTCTTTATTTTATGATCCTGTCCTTCGTTTCCATTCACCCCAATCTGAATGTACGCTAGCTGGCTAGGTCTTAAGTCCTTTTTTGTTGTGGTTTGGGTTTCTTGCTAAAAGGCAGGGTATAAAGTTCATAAAAGATACATTCTTTTCCTTTCCATAATTTCTTCTCACTCGGACCATTTCTGTCCTGATTTTATGTGTGAAGGTCACCTGGGGCCAACGTGGAACCTTCCTATGCCATCCATTGTGGTAGCTGAGCCAATGGAACCAGGGGTGAAACCCAGACATTCTCCTTTTAAAGTCAACACTTCTCAGTCCCAAGGAGCTGTAAACAGCTCAGGATAGTGGCAGCAGTGCAGGCTGCCCAGGCTCTGGCCAGTCCACCCTGGAACAAACAAGCCCAGCTCAGCCAAGGGCTCCTCCTTGCCGAAGAAATGCCCGTCATTGGCCAGGATGAGCAGCCTCCCCTCGGATCTCTGCCCTTACCAGTGAGGGCTTTGAGGTGCTCCAACTCCATTCCTGCCTTACCAGTTCATGGCTCTGAGCTGGTTGTTTAACTGCAGCCTGCCTCAGTTTCTTCCTCTTCCTAGTAACCTCCTAAGGTTACTGCAGAAATCTATGAACACAAGTCAAAGGTACAAAGTACCAGGTAAGGGTTTGTTATTACTCTTCTTAGCTGCAGGGGTTGGAGAAACACTGGAAGCAGCATACTCTATTCAGCCACTGTCTGAGCTGCAAAATTCCATCTGCTGTTTATTTTAGGTCTATTGTGTCGTAGACATGTTCACAGACATTACGGAGCAAAGATGACCGAGATCCCTGCGTAGACAGCACTCCCCTTCTAGTGACCCTGTTCACTGTTCAGCTCCTGTGTTCATCCTTGTTCAAGTCAATCAAATGGCTTTTTGGAGATGCAGAATTATCCAAGGATGAGCCATGAAGCCGAGTGTGTTTGTGGAACAAGGAACTCCTGCACTCAGGCTATCCTGGACATCGGTCAGGTTCCCTTAGTCCAAGAGCCTCAGGGAGCAGAAGAGTACCCCGTGGTGTGGGTCAGGGCTGGCATCAAAGTAGACTCCTGCCCTGGGGCCTGTCAATTAACTCTGCCCAGACGCGACCTGGGAGAGGGGTCATGGGGCCCTGCATATTCCCCTGTAAGCAGAGGTGTCGTACTCAGCCGGCAGGACAACAGGGCCAGGCTCCCATGCCTCAGAAGGACCCCGGATCTTGAAGAAAGTAAGGATGGCCACCACCCCTCTCCTCTGTCTTCCTCCAGCCACTGGCTCCATTCTGACTCACTGGAAGACCACTGTACCCAGTAATGATGGCTGTACCTGCTCTCCCCTCAGCGGGCAGAATACAGCCCTGAGAACAGCAACATTTTATAACCAAAAGTCTGTATAAAACATAGGCCTATCATTCACCTCAGTCTCCAGTGAACAATTCTGCTCTCCGCTAGAAATGCCAGGAAAGAGCTTCCTTTCTTTCCACCCCTTAACTGCTCTTCCGCAAGGGAGGGAGGGGGAACAGCTCCGTCAATGAGTAAATAGCCATCCTATGAGAAGATCATAGTTCGCCAGAGGTGCCTCAAAAGCAAAAACCAGGGTCTTGCCCTCTATCTTGCTTTCCTGGGCTGTCTGTACTCAGGTGCCCTTGGGGCTCAGCTCAAATCTGATACTTAGCGCACCAGATACTTCCAGGGGTCCATGTGTCACCATCTACCAGGGTGGGTCAACGCGACTGTTCACTGGGAGCCAACTGCCTTTCATTCGGGGAGGAATGACGTCCCATTTTCATCCCACCTGCAGCCAGCTTCATCAGGGAGCCACATCTTCAGCCTTCCTGAAGGACCTGCCCCTCCCCCACTGGGCCCCTCACACCTCCCTCTTGCCAGCTAGTGAGAGCCCAGGAGGAGAGTCTGAGTAGCGAGGCTCCCCAGACAGTCCCTCACATTCACAACCCTGGAGCGAGAACTGCAGCTAATCCTAAACTCAGGGCAAATGGTACATAAACACGGCTGATGGGATTTCCTCCCCACAAAGAAAAAGACCAGGATGGTCATGCTCCCCTTGGGCATCCAGAGTGGGGAGACCAGAAGAGCAAGGAGAACATTCACAGAAGAATCTCTCTTTAGTTCTTCGCGGAGGAAAGCCAGGACACTGCTCGACTCTGCATACCTCAACTAGAAATGACCGTTAAAAGGTCAGGCGATAAAGGAACAGAGAGGAAATGATTAACCACCCACACAGGTGTGAACTCAGCAGCAGTTGGGGCACGTCAATAAAAATTCCAGCCAAGGGGTTGGCACCCAGAGCTGCCTTGCAAATGCCCCATATGCCCCTTTACCCACTGGGCTACCGCTGAGGGTGCTCGCCTGCCCCCCGGGACACCTACACTGAGACACACACACACACACAAGGCGGCATCAGGGATACGTTTGCTGGGCCGGGTCTCCCTCCCTCACCGTCCTCCCACAGGAAGGACTGTACCATCTCAGTCCTAGTACAATGTCCGCCGCACAGGGGATGCTTAGGCAACGTTTGTGGAATTAAGATGTACTGCAGGGAAAGACATGAACAGATTTTTTTTTCTAAGTTAGTCATTAGGAATTATCCACCCTACTAGCATGACGAATGGATGGAGGACAGACACCCAGCACCCAGCAGACCCTACTACTTCTACTCATCTACAACCTGTTCTGTGGACTATGGAAGCTTAACCTCGTGGCTTAGGAGATGAAGTTCTCCAGCCACAAATGAGAACCTGGAAAAAGAACCCAGGCCATAATCAGTCGGGAACACGTGAAGGTCCCCTGAGGGCGGGGACCATGTGCCATGCTCACTGTAAAGCACCCGCCACAGAGAAGGGCTCAGGCTGTATTTAATGCATGGAGGGAGGGCCCAGCCAGCAGTCCCACCTCCAAGAACGAAGCCCAAGAGCGTGCCCACAATACGGAGTACACAATGATGGGAAAAGATTTGACAGTGTTTTCCATTTTCCGATGAAGAAACTGTCATCTTGAGATTAATGCTAGGAAATCACAACCAGACCTTCCTGTGCTGCCACAATCATCGGCTACGTACGCAGTCCAACTAGAAGTTGGATGCCTCCAACTTGCTCTCCCATTCCCACTCAGCTCTTGGCACGGGCGTATGAAATTCCATCAGAAAGGAGATCATTGGTCCTAAAGATGTCCTCCCAGTGAAATCTTGCTGCACTTAGTACTTCACGCTTAGTACCATCTAAAAATGTTGCATTTCAGAACTTACAGACAAATCGAGAGCTCCCCTTTATTAAAGATGATGCCTGATTACCAGGAAGTTCTAAGGAGATGGGGGTTCCCACAGACAGATGCAGACCTCTGGCAGAGCTGATAAGGAGCAGAAGAATTGGGGAAAAGACCTGCTCAAGGAAGCGGAGCAGACATCTACGTGCTCGCAGTGTTCTAATGGTGCTGGGAGAGAATTTTAACACACACACAATTGTGAAAGGTGCGACTAATCAGGTCCGAACCCCACAGCCCCAGGGTCAGGGCCTCCCATACCCTCATTTGCCTTCTCCCATTCACGCTGTAAGAACTTAAAATGTTAACAAAACTATGTATCCTCAATTCCTACAAAACCACCTCCATTATTTTAGGCCTTGTGGCGTACCTCTGTCCGAAATGCACCAGCCACCCAGTTCTTCCCCCGTTACTCAACCTACAAGCCTAACATCGAGCTTGGCTTTCCTAAACTAGTCCTTCCAACCACCCCCCGTGCAGGATCCCACTCCTCTCCTAAGCCTGTGGAGTCCTCAGCCATAATCCGTGCTCCAGTGCCAGCCCTCCCCAGCTCAGGTCCCCATTGCAACAACCGGAGGTGTTCTGTCTAGTGTTTATCTGGCACCGGAGAGTCCCAGGGCCCTTCCACAGACTCACCTGGTATGCACAACAGCTTACAAAGTATAACAGATTTTTTTTTTTTTAATTTTTGCATCCCCATTTCACAGATCGTCTGGGAGGATAGTGTATTTCTGTGGAATATGCCTTTGTTTCCCTCAGATCACTAAGAAGGCTGCACCAGCTTTCCGGTAATGTCACTGTTCCCCTGTAGCTGCTGAGACAAAATAAATCATCCCCACGTCTTAGTCCCCCTGGAACCCACCTTGCAGTCCTGCTATTTGCTCCCTCTCCCAAGTTAGAGGACGAAGAAGGCTCCAAAGAGAATTCTGACTTCGAACTCTCAGACCCTAACTCATTCAAATGACTGGAGGCTATTTACAAAAATACATGGGACAGAAAAATAAAAGGTCAAGTCCAAGGAATAACAGAAGAAAAATGAAAGTGAAGGTCAAGACCAGGAGAACTCTGCATTATTTACTCTCTGTTGGGATAACTGGGAATACACTCATCCCCGTATTTTTTTTTTTCCTGACCCCTGGTGACAAGTCTGTAAAATCCCAGGAAAGCAGGTTCTCCAGGCTACGGACACTGATAAACAGAAGCTCAGTCACTAAGGCAAACACCACGGGGATGGGTACAGATGGACTGGGTTTGACTTGGGAAAAATAGAGGGCTTTGTTCTGCAAGGATCTGGAAAAAAATATTCAGCATGTTGTACACTGAACCTGGAAGAATGAATGAAAAGAACTCCGAGTTCCTTCTCAGGTCCCCTTTCTCATGCTTGGGTTTTTTAATGCTAAAAAAGCATCCACTAGATCAAAAACTGTCTGCCAAAGCAGCCTGCACTTGGGCTGTGCAGCAACAGGGCATACCACCAGGCTTGCTTTCGGTTAAGGCACGGAGAAATCTCCTACTCCTTCCCTCCAAATCCTTTTCGCTATGGAGGTTTTCAGCACTGACCTCTGACCCGTGAGTTCAAGACTACAAACCCACAGCACCATCCATCACTGAAAGAGGCAACAGAATGTGGTTTTGGCAAGGGCGGACGCTGAGGAGAAAAGGGAATATTAAAAACATATTCTCGAGGCTTATTTATGTTAATCCATGAAGCATAAATCAGAAGGGCATTTCTGTTAGAGCTCAGACCTAGAAATCTGGCACTTGTGTGGAGAACTGAACCAAAGCAAGGAACTTGATTGAAATACACGTTTCTGGAGACTCAGAGTCGAACCACAGTCCCAATCCAGCATTCACACACTAGATGGGATTTTTCCAGAATGTCCCCATTTTCTATGGGCACACATTTCAAGATCACCCTCCATTTTAGATCTGAAAATTGCCACGTCTCAGTTAAACTCAATTTAGCCTCTGGTATATCTCCATCTCAGACAGAGAAGTCGTCAAGTCCAGCTGTCTGCAGGGTACATAAATCTTTACTGTGGATTTCCCTTCTCAACGCAGGAACGAAAACATCTCTTTTTCCATTTTTTAATCATCAGCAGCAAACATGTAAAACCAATTATGTGCCTGCATGGATTCTAAACCCTTTCTGTACATCAGGTCACCAGCTCTTCAACATCATGCCATGCTAAGGAAGACAGATATCCCCCAAGTAAGGTGACCAGGACACTGTGGTTATGGGATTTGATAGAGGGGGCTCTGCCTCCTACTGTGTGTTAAAACGGGAAGACGTCATGGAAAAATGAACATAGTGCTTGTGTTAGAAAAGCAGTAAAATGGGTGAAACGTATATATTGTTCAGGCTTTTGTTAGTAACTGAATTGTCATGCGTTGCGTTCTGACAAGTCACTCAACAGTTCAGTTAGAGAAGTCCTATCTGCCCTGGATCATCAGGCTTAGGAGGTAACGTCTCTCAAGTAACAGGCGTCCACAGGAGAAGGGGAGGCTTAAACCGTAATCTGTCATTATCCATGCTTCGGTGAATGGTCCCACCCCACCCAAACATAAGCCATGTTAACATCTTGACAATCTTCCTCTGTTTATGCTTAATTTCATGTGGCTGAGATGACACGCTCTATGTAATTCTGTATTCTGATGTTTCCCCCATTGCAATTACACAATAATCTTTTCCCACAGGATTGTACAGTTTCTAGAAACTTTTTAAAAATAGATACATGATATTACAGTGTAAGCCATCATAATTTACTCAGCTCTAGCTTTGTTTTTGTATGTATCAGCCACTTGTGAGTTTTCACTATTATAAACTAAGACAGCAATACGATTTTTCTATTTAAAAATTCTTATTCTTTCATATTTGCTTAAGCTAGACTTTTTTTTTTTTAAAGGAATCATCAGTATTTTTAAGGAGCAACCCAGAAGATATTAAGACAATAAAAAAATCTGAGTCTACAGATTATCAGTTTGATTTATGGGTTAGCTAAATGAACATGCATTAACAACCAAGAAAGCCAATAATCAATCTAGATTTTATAGTTCAATCTAGTCCACAGAATGATCCTGCTAGCAAGGGCTCAGGCTGCAAGGGACCATATCAAAAGACAGAATTGACAACAGGCATGACCAGGGGGAAAACATCTGGCATGGGTAATAAGCCAGATTCACAGAAAAGATGCAGAGGAAAGATAGATGTTTAACATAAATTCTAAAATATGTTGCTAAGAATAGAAGTGACAGAAGAAAGGACTGGACTAGACTCTACTAAAGAAAATAGTGGACATACACAGTAATTATCAATGCTTTGCTTTCTGTCAGCTCAAGTTTTTAGAACTGCCTTGTGGATCAGACCAGAATTACAAAAAAAAAAAAAAAAAAAAAAAACACACTATCTAAATTGAAGTACTCTGACAGAGTACCAGTTTCCTATACTTACTAAAGCCAAACCCAAAGTCTTGCCAATATTATCAGTGAGTTATGGACAAGATTTACATTTCCAAATACTGGAACCAAGTCAAATTTAGATCGATACACCTAAATATTACTTCATCAAGAGCACAGGGAAGAAACAAACATGTCCTGTGGGCAAGGACATTACATGGTAAACTCTTCACAGCACAGTTGAGTGTGGCCCAGTATTTTAAACTACTGTTTTTAAGATAGTGTTGCATGTATAATCCGTGTCTACAACCTGGAATAATTCTTGGAAAACAATTTCAAAACCATGTAAAACTTAGGATAAAGCTGGAAAAATAAAAGAAATGCAGAAACCAATCAAGAGTGGGAAACAAAGGGTAAGGATCCTTAAAGAAATGGCAGGACTGAAGAATTTCCTGACTTTGTAAGTGTGAGTGCCTCTTCTACAGCAATTGTGCAACAGTATTCCATCATAACAGTGATGGCTGGTAAAACGGATACCCATCCTCAGATACAACACCCAACATAGTGTTATTGGTTGCACTGTTTCCTCCCCCGCTAATATTCATATGGTGAAGTCCTAACCCCCAGAACCACAGAATGGGACCTTGCTTGGACAGGATATTTATAATCAGGGTAAAACAAGGTCATTAGGGTGAGCCCTAATCCAAAATGACTGATGTCCTTATAAAAGGGGGAAATGTGGACACAGAGACACACACGGAGGGAAGGCAATGTGAGGAGACACTGGTAGAACATGGCGGCTAAGCCAAAGAGAGGGGCCTGGAATAGACGCTCCCCGCTCTCAGCCCTCAGAAGCTCACCCTGATCTGGGACTTCCAGCATCCACAACTCAGAAACAATAGATTTCCATTGGTTAACCCACCAGTTTGTGGTTCTTCATTATGGCTGCCCTCAGTAAACTAATACACCAAGCTAATTACAGTTCAACTCAGATTTCAATTAGTATAATTCTCTTAAATACAGGAAATTAGTAACCATTTTGGCACAAACTAACAATATAGTCAAATATATGTAATTATCTACAGGGAAATTATATATATGCTGTGCTTATTAAAATGCACACGTAGGCATAGATGCAGATATTGGTGTAGGCACAACGCACGGGCATATTGGTATGATAATTTCTATCCACAGTCACAACAGTACTAGGTTGGGTGGGGTTGAGGAGGGCTCTTAAGCTGGGGACATCTACCGGGGTCTTACTTCATTACCACCAAACAAAACTAACTGAGGCACAGACAATGCTTATCACTGTAGGATGGTGGGACAAAAGATGTGTAGTACTTAGGATTCCTGTAGCAAGCATGGAAGAGATTGTAAGCATTTTATTGGTGCGGTAAAACTTATTTTTTGAATTTGACTGACTGGCTTTGGTCATAGCACACACTTTTCTTTAGGAATTAAATAAATTCTATTACCACACAAGTTCAGTTTCAGTTATTCTAATTCTGATAAAACAGAATGATTATCTTCCTTGTGACATCATCCCTTCCCTTGTATAAAGAAACAGGAAGCTCCCCAGGCCTTTTGATGCCAAGCAATTCAATATTTCATTCCTCAAATGACTCATTTTCATGACCTTCTATAGAATCTTCTCTCATATTCAACCAAATACACTGAGATGTAGACCTACTTATCTAGGGCACAAATATCTCATGGACACAGCAAGAATCCAGACCCATGGCTATAATGAAAGCAAGAGAGGGGGGCGATAAGTAGTTAATCAGTAATTATTTACCCATCATTGATAATGTACAGGACACTGTCTTGAGAGCTTCAGGGGAATACATGAGCTGGAACAAGGCTGGTGCTGAATTCGGTGGGCTTCTGCCATCACAGCACACGTATGACCCACATCCAGAGAGAAGACCCTTTTAAGAGGTAACCAAGAAGCTGAGGCAACAACAATGACAACAACAACAAAGTAGAGGGCTGGCTCAGTCAGGAGAGCCTGGGACTCTGGATCTCAGGGTCATGAGTTTGAGCCCCATATTGGGTGCAGAGATGAATAGGGAAAGAAAAGTAGACACAATGGCAAGAGGACCAGAAGGATCCATGGGATGAAGACAAACTTTGGGTCAAATCAGTTAAGAATAACATCGGGCTGAGGGTGAGATAAAAGTTCAGCTTTACACAATGGACAGGACTGGGTAGATGAGGGAGAAGGGTAGTGTTCCAGATGGCATCAGAAAAAGTTACCCTTCCACCCTGGGGAAGCCTATCCTTTGTTCATGACTCGCATGTTTGTCACACCGTCTATTTCCCTCGCAGACGGTACTCAACACCCAGGACTTGGTGACTCCAGGGCCTAGTACAGGGCCTGGCGAATGAATGGGTATTCCATAAAATCTGAACATTGAGTAATTGTTTCTGAGCCAACTTTCCATATCATGGTAAGCTCCCTGAGGGCCCACAATTATTTATTCTTCTCAACATTGGTGAGATTTTCAGCAACTATTTGATAAACAGGCAGATGTAATTCCTCCATTTGATTTCTTTCCTTTTTATTACAGAGAAACAAATATCTAAAAGAAATTATGGGCTCTACTAAAAAAAAAATAAAATAAAATTAGGCCAATTCCTTCTAATTTAAGCAGCTTTCTATTTTCCTTAATACTACCACTACCTTTCAGCAAATTTAAAGCATACCCCTTCCACTGCCTTGACTAATACCTGGGTAAACCATGTTATGGAAAAAACACTTTGAATTGGGAGTCAGAACACAAATTTGGATTGGGAGGCCACTGTCTCAATGGCCTATGTCAGTACCATGACATAGAGCCAGTGTGACCTCACGAATCCAGTGTTACACACAGACACACCATGTCTCAGTTCATGGAAAACTCACCTACCATAGAGCAAGGATCTTATCAGAAAAGCCAAACCACAGTATTTGCTGCTACCATTATTATTAATGCCCAATACCCTGGTGGATAAAAGCAAAATATAGAATTCTAAAAGGTTTTTCTTTACTCCAAGAAGGTACAGAATGAGATAATTAACAGTCGTCAAACCAGCAGAGAGAGAAGGAAGGGTAATGGCTCTTCCCTGAAAACCAGCCTCCCATGTTCTGCTTGTGTAATTTTCTTCTTCCTTGCCTACAGGGAGGTCAGTGGGGTAATTTATTACTCAGGTTTTAGTTGTAGAATAACTTTAAACCAGAGAGAGACGGTGGGTCCTCTAGTTCTAAAATCTCTACTGAACTGATTAAAAAAAAAGAGGGTTTCAGTCCTGACTGCTTCTCAGGATGGCAGGAAGCCAATTACTTAAACATTTCATGAAACAGTGCAGAAAATGCTTACTTCTTAAAGAATGCAGTCACCCATTTATTCACCCATAGAGACTCACTGAGTATCATCCACTGGACCAGATGCTACTCCTTGTACAGAAAGGACCCCAGCAGCCATATAGGGGAATGAGTCTAGAGTAAGGGTCAACTTCACTCTCATCATAAAGTCTTTCTAGAACCTTAGTGATTCCAGAATGAAGTCAGGGCTCTAAAAATTTAGATAGCTGGGAATCCCTGAGGCTCCAGAATTAGTCTGGATCCTTCTGGACATTCCCCGGCAACATCCAAATGCATGAGGTTCAGTCATAACAAGAACAGACCACAGCACAAGCAAGGGCCATCCAACCTTAGTGCCACCCCACATGGTGGTTCAAGTTGTCCACATGACACTGCCGTGCCCTCCGTTCATTATTTGCCTGTAACAACTGAAGTCCCCAAAATAGCTGGGGTTGTCCTGAAAGCTGAGAGAATACATTTAAATTTGTATGCAAGAAGAAGAAAGCTTAAGTAACTTCTAACCCGGACTTGGCGAGGACTCTTGTGGCCCCTGTCTTACAGGTGGTGAATGGTAGCACTCACTGTCATCCTGTTCTTGCATCACCAAAGCTCCCACTGATGCTAGAGTGGACAGGTTTTACCATCACCATCATGTATGCTATGCATGCGTGCGCACGCGCGCACACACACATATCTGAATATTAAGAAAAACACTCACTATAAAACTCTCAACTTGAAAAGATGATAGGTGATTATTTATGCTATAGAAGGCTTAAATAAGACTTACTAAGAATTCATTGAGTGAGCCCTCTTAAAAATCCACATGGGGAGTCCCACGATTTGCCATAAAGTCCTCAGAGGACTACTACCTTTTAACTCTAGGTCCCCTACACCAAAGATGGTCATGAGAGCCCCAAACAGAAGAGTGCTTGCTCTTCTCCATTATTTCAGTGGGTGTCAACTTTCTCAGAGTCGGTCTTGATTTTAAAGTATTGTGGCCCCACATTTCACAAAGATTTTATTTATTCCCCATACTTCATATGTTTGTAATAGTCAACCTTCTGGTTTCTAATCAGTGAAGACCTACCCCTGATCAGAAGGTCGAAGTACTTTCTCTAGGGCAGGCTGCAGGAACTCAAGCCAAGTGAAAGAGCACAGCTTTCCCTTTGCCTGCCTGCCAGATTTCTGAAATGCAGAAAGCATGCTCAAGGAGCTTCCAAGCAAAAAAGTACAGCTTTGCTTCCAAGCACCCTCCCCAGGAAACGCAGGTGAGTACTTCCTGGGGCTGGGGTTCGGGCTGCCCAAAGGGTCTCTATCCATTACTGCAGCCGACACACCAGGAATGTGAGAGTCTGTGACTCAGGCAGGCAGGACTGAAGCCAAGATTAGGAGAAAGGAGGCATAAGGGAAGTAGGAGAGACCAGGTGCAGAGAGAGAGAGAGGGGGGAAGCTGGATGGAAGGGAAGCTGTGGGACACACAGGAAGCTGTAAGCCAAACTCATCTATTTGGATTTGGGGAAGCATTCAATTACACATTCATGTTTCCCTGGTTACTATCCTGAATGAGGAAGGGCTGGCTAAATATTTCAATGCTCCAGAAAAAAACCTATTACAATGAAAAATCCTTTGGAGCTTTTCTTCTGTTTACCTTTGAAAGACATGTATAAATTTACTGAGAAAAAGAAGTTTCTTTATTCTCTTTCCTCCCCAGTGGTGAATCTCTCCATGAGTCAGTCTAAATGTCAGAAGAAAAAGGCATCTTCTCAGGAATATATAAATATTTATAGACAACATTACTCTATCACCCCTGAAACGTTAAACAGAGCTATTTTTCCATTCTCTTCTTTATTTAGTTATGGTACATAAAAATCAGAAAGCAAAAAAAGGTTAATGGTAGAACTCAAATCGCCGGGTCAGGCATCAACTAAATACAGATCCCCCAAAATACTGTCTCTTTGTGATACATTCACAGAGAGTGGTAACAGAAACAAGCAATTCCTATCAAAACAAACCCAGCCTGAGATTATCATATTATTAAATTATTAACTACCTTCATCTGTAATGAGAACCTCCAAGTCTGTGGAATATTTCCTCTGGCACAGACGCTCTTAAGGCTAAGTTCTACCAGACTGACAGTGTTGGTGGGAAAGAGTGACTATCTGGTGAGATGATTATAAAAATAA
Organism: Mustela nigripes; assembly: GCF_022355385.1. Lineage (NCBI taxonomy): Eukaryota > Metazoa > Chordata > Mammalia > Carnivora > Mustelidae > Mustela > Mustela nigripes. The sequence goes on along the minus strand of NC_081569.1, from coordinate 42,392,582 downwards.
AATCCAGGGAGGGCACCGTCAAGTCCTCATTCAGCTCTCAGAATGTTTGGTTGGCCCTCCTCAAATTTCTTGCCTTCTATTAGACTGGTTGACTTCAACAGACCACAAAAGAAAAATCACCTGATTGTGTTAATAGATGCAGAAAAGCATTTGACAAACTCCAATACCCATTCATGATAGAAACTGTCAGTAAGCTGTAATAGAACTTTCTCAACTTGATAAAGATTATCTACAAAAACCCTACGGTTAACATCATACTTAATGATGTTCAATCATCAGAGTTTTTTCTATATTCCTGAAACTAGAGCCTTAACAGATACATAATTTCCTTGCAAACATTTTCTCACATTCTATACATTGTCTCTCTACTTACTTGACAGTGTCTTATCAAGCCCCAATGCTCTTTTAGTTTTGATGAAGTCCAATTGATTTTTTCCTTTCATTGCTTATACTTTTGGTATCATATTTAAGAAACCATTGCCCACTTCAAGGTCATGAAGATTTCCATCTATATTTCCTTCTAAGAGTTATACAGTCTAATAGCTCCTACATTTAGAACTTTGATCCATTTTCAATTATTTTTTTTTATATAGAGGTAAGGGTCTAAATATAGTCTTTTATCAGCCTTGTATTTTATTTTATTTTTTTTACTGTAGTATAGGCTCTGTGCTCAAGGTGGGGCTCGAACTCATAGCCCCTAGATCAAGAGTCACATGCTGTACTGACTGAGATAGTCAGGCACCCCCCTCTTTATCAGCTTTTAAACCTAAGAAGAACTTTCTCTCCACTTTCACTGAATGGTGGAGATGGGAAGAAAGGACAGAGAATTCCAATCTGTAGATTAATTTATAAACAAGAAGAGATGATAGCAACTGAACTTCCCCTGATGAGTCTGAAATCCCCTACAGTAATTACAGCAATTCAGTGTTTTGAGCACTGGAATGGAGTTCAGTGCTCTGAGATTTTCAAATGACTACTAAGTGGAAGGAAAACTCAGTTATTAAAGGGCCACCTTAACACTATCAAAATCAATTAAATAAGCAGTTGCTGAATACTGGTAATATAGTCTGCACTCTGCTAACCCCTAAATATAATATAAATATATCTAAGACACAGTCCCTCACCCTAAGAGCTAATCTACTAGCTTGGAAATAAAGATGGTTTCCCAGAAAGTGGTTCAATTGCTAAGAGTGAAGTAATTCAATTACATAAGCCTTAAAAAAGAAAGAAAGAAAGAAAGAAAGAAGTCAAATATGCTGGAGCCAAGAGACCTAATAAAATATTCCAACAGGGGCAGAAACTTTGGTGACACTAGACTTAATTTTGACCATTCTATCTTTATGCATGTTACACAATAGAATACTGCCCCACCACCAAATCAACAGAGAAGAAAATTTCCTCAAAGACACAAAAAGAGATTCTATAAGAATAAGAAGATGTTAAAATGGCCTATGCATCCTCAATTCCTTTTGGAATGTTATGTGTTTTCTAAGGGATTTTTTTCAAGGCTTGAGTGGATTAGAATTCTGTTTTATTGGCTGCCTGGGTCTTTATTTTTTAATAGCCTAATATTTACCTTTTACGTTACACTACAAAAGTGAAGAAAAGCATTATGTACTCAAAAATGCATCTAGAAAGATGTAGGAACTGAGTGGAAAATACACAAAATCAATATATGTCCCTTATTCTCAAGGGAACCAACACTTCGAGAAGACCTGCTCTGAGCCACCATCTTGTAATCCAAATAAAATCATGGCCCTCGGTTCATGCCTTAGCGTCACGCAGACCTCTCTTAGAATTTTAGGAAAACTTCAGAAAATGCCTCATTTGGGGAAAACAGAAACCCCACAGAACAAGTAGGCATCAATATAGGAAAACAGGCCAAAAATACAAAGCTTTAACAACCGAAGTCACAATTGGTAACATCAGTCCTGAAGCTCAGTTCAGGGTTCTTCTCTTAGAAGGATTCCCCTTGAAATCAGTATCACCATAGCAAGTGTCAAATGTGGCCGACGTGGAAGCTCCTTCTCAGAAAGAGATGGGAACACCATGTATGGGTCGTCCATTAGTGCCAGGCATGTCATGTTTATCTCATTTATGCCATCCAGGGATCACATAAAGTGGGTAACACCAAGGGAGTGGTAGAGTCTGATGAAGTCCACCTACACTTTGTTCCACCACCAAAATTTTGAATATGGAAAAATGTAAAACTGAAAGTTACATACCACCAGCTAGTTAAGTCACTAGGACTACCACGCAGGTCATGAGGACAGGGAATTCCAGAAAGAAGGGTGCTGTGGAATACAATTATTTCAAAACCAGTTCTCCTAAGGCTACCCAGGACTCTGCTCTGGTTCTGTAAGCAATAAGCCACCTCAGCTCTAGTGTTTGTTCTTACCAGTCGACTGGCCCTCCAAGAGGCTTCCAGGTAAAAACTTCTCTGAAGGGCTCTCTCTTAAATACCATAGCCTCCTCTAACCTACTCACTTAACATCTACTGAGCCTCACTGAAGAAGGGTTTATGAGTGGGAGATCAGCTTCCCATTTATGTTGACTGCCAAATTTTCTTTCCTCATACTTGGTACACAGAAACATCCAATCCTTCCTCTAATCCTGGATCTTTTTTTTTTAAGATTTTATTTATTTGACACAGAGAGAGAGAGATCACAAATAGGCAGAGAGTCAGGCAGAGAGAGAGAGAGAGGAGGAAGCAGGCTCCCCGCAGAGCAGAGAGCCCGATGTGGGGCTCCATCCCAGGACCCTGGGATCATGACCTGAGCCGAAAGCAGAGGCTTAACCCACTGAGTCACCCAGGCACCCTAATCCTAGATCTTAATGACCATCATCAGTCAGCAAGACTTTACTTAATACCCAGACCTTCCTTTGAAAAATCTTTTGGGACAGACTTGGAGAAAGGATATGGGCTCCATAATAATTCATATATACTTATAATAATTCCATTTAATTCAACAAATCCTTATTGAAAGTCTATTGTATACAGTGTTCTAATTACTAATGTCATTCCAACTTTTATTTCTGTTTCAATAGCGTTGTCTACTTGGTATTTTGTCTATACAAGCCACTCCAGGATGATAACACGGTAAAAGTCGAATGTGCTGCTCTCAAAGGCCAAGGATGCCTCAGTGGGTATGTGAACAGTGTGAAAACTACGGCTGTTTTTGTCTTAGCTCAGAAGCATACAGTGAATTATCAGTAAAAGAAAGAAAATTTCAGTCCTCACCTTGTTACTGAGACAAAGTAACTACAACTTGAGATTCAAATAGAGCAATGACTATCAATTAGCATCATTTTTATTTCTCAGTAGAAAGAAAGACACTTAGTATGTGGAAATAATTGTGGAAATAATTGTGGAATGCTGATTTCTACATCAGGACTCTACAAAAGAAGAATGCTCACTTTCCACGTTGATAGTTCATATATGATTTCACCCTTTTTATAATTTGCTCTATTGAAAACTAAAGTCCTAGCACAATCAGAATCTTAATGGATTAAATCCAACATGAAATACTTCAAAGCTTCACTTGACACAAGGTCCAGGAAACCATGTCATCTCTACCTGGAAAGAATTGAGAGGGGTAAATGAGCAAGCTGAAACTGCTTAATAAAAATCATTCATTCTGGAAGTTTTAACAAGATGCTTTCTTAACAAACAAACAAAGTTGGAGAAATTGGGAAAGGCAAAGCAAATTAACATACTTGGTGATACTCTAACGGCAAAATAACAGATTTTTAAAATTCAAATAAACAGAGGTAATTCTGGCATAGCTAAGAGACAAAACCCTTTGCGTAAGTTCAGTATGGTTCTATTTTTAAAATAATGTCTCTGATGCACAGCATTTCAATTTTTGTGTTAGCCTCTAACAAGCAAAAATCAGTGTTTTATAGTATCTGTATACGGCAATCCTCTTCACTTCTCTCATGGACACCTGAAGCTATTAAACATTACTGTTCTATGAATATAAGGCAAAAATGGAAATAAAGACTTGGCTTACTTAATTCCCTGCTTGGCTGGCTCCCCAAATTCACCAACTCCCTCTATTGGGAAGGACAAGAGAAATCAAGACAGAAATGCCATATCTATCAATTCTCCTCATGATGAAAGCAAATCAAATATCTGGGGTACAATTCCATCCCACCCAAGGGCGGAATGATGTAGAAAGTTTAACATCTAACCTTCCTTCCTGCACATCCAGACGACGGATCATCCCCTTAAGAATTCTCTTTTGCCAAGAAACGAAACGATCTAACTACTACAACTGCCTTAGCCTTTGGTGATGATGAAATTTTAAACGGCATGTGTACTAAAGGTGTGGCTGGCATAAACATCTCATAAAGTGAGACATTTCTTGCTTCTTTTATCACCAGCACTCGCCTTAGTCCTTCCTTCCAACCTTCAAGAACAAGCCCACAATCTTATTTTAGTAGGGCAGAGTTTAAAATACTTTTAATAAAATTGAGTATCTGCCAAGAGGAAACACACTGGTGTTTGTCCTTGTGCTGAAATGACATCCCGCACTCCTGAAGCCTTTCCCCTCCGCGTCCGCCATCCAGTACCCAATGCGACTCATGATATCTTCAGTTTCCTCTATGTGCCAACTTCACGCCAGCAGCCACAGATACCTGATCCAACTAAAAACTCTCATTTGACTTCCCAAGTAGCAGTACATGGGCTTCTAAGAGCTATCTGTCCTTGGACAAGACATTTATCCTCTGAGTCTCCCTCTCCTGTACAAAGACAAGGTGATCTTAGAATGTCCAGCCAGTACCCAATGCTTTACACGCGGGAGCACAGCCTCGCTGTCAAATTTGCCAGCAGCAGGGAGAAAGCAGACTTTGGCCTTGCGTACTTGCGTTAGTTGTCTCAATTAGGGAAGAAAATAATAAAAGGCGGTAGTGAGTATGTCCATGTATTTCCCACACTCTGGTCAACAATGCTTTGGCCTGCCGGGGCTCCTGACCGCTAACCACCAGGGGTTGAGGTACTCATCTTCGTGTACGCCAAACTATGTTTATTATCATTCCAGCAAACTGGGCTTTAAGCATCTTTTCTTCTTATTATTATTTGTTCAAATGGATGAAAAGTAACACAAATTATATTTTCCTAACCCACAGAAAACACAATCCTATCAGATATTAGACTGAATTTTTGTTCTGAAATATTACATGTATTGAATAATTGATATAAATGCTTGACCAGCTCCTATTAAAATGTCTTTCATGGGGTACCGGGGTGGCTCAGTGGGTTAAAGCCTCTGCCTTCGGCATGACCCCAAGGTCCTGGGATCGAGCCCCACATCGGGCTCTCTGCTCAGCGGGGAACCTGCTTCCTCCTCTCTCTCTCTGCCTGCCTCTCAGCCTACTTGTGATCTTTGTCCGTCAAATAAATAAATAAAACCTTTAAAAAAAAATGTCTTTCATGTGCCAATGGCTCCTATGTACATATATATACATAAATATATATATGTATATATACATATATATATATATAAACTCTGACCCCAAATGCTTGAAAACCATGAGAATAAATGACCTGCACGCAAGGGCTCTAAGAAGACAGGTGCTCTCAAACTCATCCTCTGGCATGTGGGAGAATGTGGTATCTGCCCATTGTTCAGCACGGAATGCAAATGTGTTCCAAGGGCAGGTCTACCGTCCCCAGAGCCTGGCCTCCCTCCACTGCACACTCACACATGAGCGGCCTGCCATCTTTCCTCCAGCCTCCATTCCCATCTGCCCACACTTGGATCTCTGCAGTCTCCAGCGAAATGACATCAGCAGAGCACAGTCTGAAAGCCAGACTGCGACACGGAAACCCAGATTGGCTGGATTTTCAAGAGTCCTAAGCTTTGAGAAGACAGGTGGCTGTATTTAAAACTCCTCCCTGCCCATCAGCTTTAGCCCATGTTCCCCCCACTGCCACCCCCACAACATATGCTGTGGGAGTTCCTGTCCTCTCCCTGCCCTTGCCAGGGCACAGGAGCCTAGCTGCTCCCAGCAGCTGCTGGCTTCCTCCTGACTCTCCAGCACACTGCATTCTAATGGAATGGATGCTGAAACCTCTAAGCTCAGCTCATGGCAAAAGGCATTTCCTCCCAGTCCTTGTCCTAACCACGGCCTATGCCCTCTTCACCTTCAATTCAATTACACACATGAATAATGTATAATTAGGTCTCGGGTAGTGAACAGCCCTCAGCTTACGCTGCAGCCACCAAAGCCTGGCCATACCCCAGTGTAAGGGGCGCCACTACAAGCCAGCACTTTGAAGAGTTCCAGTTGTGATCAGAATGGCTCCAACTTGGAAAAGCTCTCCTAGCACGTTCACTTGGGCCTGTGTAACTAGAAAAGTAGGTCAGGGGCCTGAGTCAGTCTGAAGGCCAATTTGCACGTCTGCTGGTCAAGAGCGAAGTCTCATGGGTTTTCCGTGGTTTGCAAGATGCAAGCAATGACATTCACAGATGGGTCCCCTTCATACTGCCCCCACAGGTGCCCCCGCAACAGACTTGATGACCCGTACAGGGACGATGCCCACGCCTGCATTTTCTAATTATCCCCCAAATCCTGATAACAGTCCCTCTTAGATAGCCAGGGTGGGAGTCGGGGAGGGGGAAGACATCTAGGGTGTTACTGATACAAGCAGCTTTCCCATCCCTGTGTTCCAGCAGCTTAAGGCAAGAGCCTCTGAAAAAGATGGGCTTCATCTTCCTTAGCTGCCTTGTGGATTTTATTTTTCTCCTGTTTGGTCATTAGATGTCACATTAATGTGGTGTTTCCAGTCCTTAACTATTTTTAAGTCAGTCCTCTTCTTGCCTTTTCCTCCCATCGCGTGCTTATGTACGTAACTGCCCAAGCATACACTTGGGACATGACCCGTGGGACTGTTGAGGAACTGTCAGCACTCGGGTGCTTGAAGACAGCGTGACAAAACAGCAGGAGGAAACTGTCAAAGCTTACCCATTTCTTCCATTTCTGTTCTTCCCCCATAACTGTGATATGTTATCTCTCTTCCCATACCCCTCCTGTAAGAGAGTATCTTGTGCTTTTCATCAGACCTGTTTCCGAGACCAAGCAGCAGAACAGCAACGTGCACAGAGCCTACCTCATTCAAGACCTTCCTCCTTCCAGCCCTTCCCAGGCCAAAAATCTTCCAGCCTTCTGTGCAGTCACAAAAAGGAGGAGTCATCCATGATAAAGACGGCTTATTTTATGAGGAGAGAAGCAACCAACTCCCTATAATGTCACAGTAACTTTTAAACCCATCAGAGAAGTAATATGGCAAGTCATTGAAGACAACTTCCCCCTCCCCCAACCCCCAATCTGGGAACAAAGAGGAAATATAGGACCATTTGAAAAGAGTATACAAAGTTGCAGGTCAATCTTCCTGGGTCTAATGAAGATTAAACTGGCCATCTAAAACTAGCACCAATATATTATTTCTGAGTGAGATACAAAATTCTCACCTAGCTCTATTGTAAAAACCATTTGGAGTGGGGCTCTTAAGCTATGTCCTAGGCTCCCACTGAGGTGTCAGACCCCTTACTCCCCTCTGTGGTTACGACCACAGTAGAAATGCAGAATCTCTGCTTTCACACAGTTGGCAGGAAAATTACAAAAATATCCCCAACGCACGATAGATCTAACATTAGCAATGAACTTGACGGGTGGCTCTTTGAGGAAATGACAGATCAACAGTACTGCCAAAAATCAGAGTCCTTACGCCCTTTCCTCTTTTTTTTTTTTTTTTTAACTCTCTTAGCAGGTATCATCTCACCCTCTATATGAAACAAACGAACTCAAAAGAAGAAGTAAAAACCAAAGGCTTTACATTTCATGAAAAGCTACCTAATAATGGCAGCCAATTTGCTACAAAACAAGGACTAGAAGAAAATGTATTCTGAGTTTTTGTCCACATCAGTACTAGCAGAAACCTCAGAGCTACACCAAATGGTGTCCATGTGGATTGGCAGTGACTTACACTTAAGATCCATCTACATTCCACATCTAGTATTTCAGGTATGAACACGGAGTGAACTTAAACCACCATGATCTTAACATCACAGCCAGCAAATCTCATTTACAAATTTACACTTGGTTTTGGTAAATGGGACAATTAGTCAACCACTCGGTGAACTGTGTACCGGACGCTTTCTTTGGATTTATAAGGTATGAGATTTTCAATGAAAACAAAAATTTTTCCCCATGTGTTCAAACCAACAGCCCCCTTCATCCATAGTAATGTAAACTCCCCTGGAAACATTCTCAAGTGCTATACTATTTACCTACACTCACCTGATTTGGGATCCTCTGTCTTCAAGGGCTGTGCTTTCCACTGGCTTGGTAATGTTGAATTCTTTTCCACTCTGGCAATGGGTTTATCAGGAGAAGGCTCAGTTAAAATCTCCACTGCCCATTCAAACAGTTGCTCCATATGGATACTAAGCAAAGCAAATCCACTTAGTGATTGTGCCATGAAGAGGAAAGGCCATATTGATCATCCTAATTAGGGCTGTCAGCTGGAGAAAGGCTTGCTGGCACTCAGGGCCAGCTGTGTAGGGTACACAGAGGCAATGGGCAACATCGAAGGCCTCCCAGCAATTGGTCTGGGCAGTGATGGATGCTACGTGGACAGCTTATAGGGTTATTAAGGATACAGAACTGGCCCAAGAGAAACCTGAACTACATCTCGTTTTATTAAGATAAAGTTAGATTGCTCATGATACAGAGCAGGACTAAGGAAGCTTTTGTCTCTTTTATCACTGACATAGGCCCCAAAAAATCAATTTATGTATTAAATAAGACAACCAAATGAGTGTACGTGTTAGATGTGGATTACAAAACACTACTTGTCTGCACTTTAAGAACAGGATATATAAAACTCTTGAGTAAACATATTACCTAATTTTACACTATTTAATCTGTGTTATTGATTATATTATTGAAAAGAAGAAAGGAGCCATGGCTTTGCCTGCATTCCCTTCATGCATATGAAAGGGCACCTGTTCAGCAGATAAGGAAAAACATACCACTCTTCAGCCCTCATCCTAACAGGGCACACTGAATGGAGACTCGATACTGAGCACCCCTTTGCCCTAATCCCTCTGGACTTGAAAGAGTTCTCTCAAAGTTGCAAATGGTGGAGATCAGAAACCATCAGAAAAAAATTCCCCTAGCTTTACAGACACGCACATAATCATTCACTCACAGACTCTTCCATTTCTTTCCTTCCGTGCCCCTTAAGAAGTCCCTACTAACTTTAATTATATAACCTGGAGTAAATTATTTTAACTTTCTGATTCTCAGTTTCCAAATTAAGACTAATCATCACTTCCGCATTAAGAATACCAATGCCTCCATATCACGAGAACACGCAGAACACTAGATTACATCAAGTCAGTAATGCCTGGTAGAGTTTATATCTAAAAGATGGGGTTCAGGAAAGGAAGGACAGTCATAATCCAGTACTTCCCCCAAACAGACCAAGAAAAGCCTGGCTTGTGTGTGGTGCCCCCTCAGAAGGATGAAAGGAGAGGTTTTCTTCTGGACAACAGCATGGTCTTCTGGAACATTCATACATAATATCTGAAACTAGCAGACAGCAAGTTTCCATTCCAAAATGGCTTTACTTCCTGACTCTCATCTGGTAAGAGTCTCCCTTCTAGAATTAGCTAGAAATTCTGTGTGGTGAAATCTCCAGATGTGGTCATTCCTTTCGAACACCTAATAACGGAAACATGAGGTTCTGTTCTACTGAGCCGGTTCCGCTGTGGTCAGGGTGATCGTCACAGGAAGCAGGAAGGCTCTTGTCCCAAGAAATACAATGAAAGTGCATCACGTTGAAATGCTCATCGGCATCATCTTAGCAACATCTGCCCCTCATTTAAGTCCCTCCACAACCACTTTAGATGAACATGCAACAGTGGCATAGCTGACTTTCACAGCAGGAGAACTGAACTACATCAGGTCAGGTTTCCAATAGATGTTGGGGAATATGTGGCTGGGGCTCACAGGGCGGTTGAATCAAGAATGTAGTGTCTTGTCAGCAAGAAACTACATTTTTGTGGGCACCTGGGTGGCTCAATGGGTTAAAGCCTCTGCCTTCAGCTCAGGTCATGATCCCAGGGTCCTGGGATTGAGCCCCACATCGGGCTCTCTGCTCAGCAAGGAGCCTGCTTCCTCCTCTCTCTGTCTGCCTGCCTCTCTGTCTACTTGTGATCTGTGTCTGTCAAATAAATAAATAAAAATCTTAAAAAAAAAAAAGAAAAAGAAAAGAAACTACATTTTTAAAAAATCCCCGACCAGAAGAGTCCTTTCTCCTTCTAAAGACACTGTTTCCCTTGCTCTCAGTAACTGCGCACTGACTTCCTTCCTCCTCGTCTACAAACATGAGGCAGCTTACTGTGCCTGGAATGTTGTCCTTCCCACCGAAGACTCAAAAGGTCATGGTGGCACGGCATCGTCCCAGACTGCAGGCAGGGTTTTCAATCTGTATGTTGACCCTCTAGCCTGAGGCCCTGAGCACTGATCATGTGGACAAGCAAGTTCTTAGGAGACCCAATCAATCCCTTAAGTTCCAAGGTGCTACACGAAGCAGGTTTAAGGAATTTGCAAGTTAACTTTGAAGGAACAACGTCAACAGGCATCTATCCCCCACAGACAACTTCCAAAGGTCATGATGAATAAGACCACAGAAGCTCCTTCAACTGGGAGTCCAGTAAACTACCTTTTACATGTTGACCGAATTAAAATGGAAGGTGCACCAGACAAATGAGCTTCTTACACGTGGAAAATTTTACTGTCTTGATTATAAACACTGTAGTCTAAAACCTTGTTCAAATCAGAGCTCCTTAAGCTAAAGGTTGACCTCCAATTTCTGCCAACCTGTACTGGTTGCTCTATCCGTTCCCTTAAGCTGCCATTAAAACAAACAAACAAACAAAAAACTAGCATTTAATGTGTATCTTAAGAGGAATTAATTTTTCCATAGCTATAGAAGCTAGAGATCTGGACTCAAGTGTTGCTGGGGGGTTATCCTTCCCCCTGGAGACTCTACGGAGAACCATTCCTTGTCTCTTTAAGCTGAGTTCACATGGCATTTTCTGTGCCCTCTCCTCTTCTTATAAGGACACCAGTCACTGGATTAATCTAGCATGACCTCATCTCCATCTTTAAGTAACTGCATCTACGAAGACGATTTCCCAATAAGGCCACATTCTGTGCCTTCAGGTAGACGTGAATGCGGAGGGGATACTATTCAACCCACTATAGTTATTAATGAAAAGTCAAGTTGAAGTCTTATGACAAGAACTACCTTGGTATAAAAATACTTTCTGGAGAAATATAAAACGGCAAAATGTTACATACAACCCATCATAAATGAATAATGGGGCATACGAGTGACCTCATTCAAGGAGATAAACCAAAGATGAGCTAAGAAAAGCCACAACTATGAGTAAGCCAACACCAACAGTTTTCATTTCTCTCTCACCCTTGTCTAACGGAACAGAGGTGAGTTGCCAGAGCCGAACATGGAAATTAAATGGAATTTTTCAGGAAAAACACACAGCATCACCTCCGTCCTCACACAACTAACCCAAGGAAAGTTCACAGACAACACTTACTACATGTTTACCTAGACTCATTGCTATGCTCAGTTAAAAAAATCCAACATTTCGGCATGCAGGTAACATAATACTCCAAATTGAGAAGAGAAAACAGGTCACAGTGTAAGCCACAGCTAGAAATGCTCATTTGCTATTCCAAGTTATTCTGAAAAAATTAAAAGCTCAACTGTTTAATACTGTCAACTAGTTTATATGCTGAGTGTGTAACTCGTAGATTTAATAGCAACTGCAGGAAAGCCATTTTAATGCTCATTTCCTAACTCAATCTTTCTTCCCTACACTTAAAAAGCTGAGAAAGGCTTTCAAAGTCTTCAGCATCATGTTTCACTCTGAAAACTAAATGCATCAGAAGAAAACCAACCAGAAAGCTTCCAAAAAAGCCCTTCCACCTCTGCAAGTTCTCTAAGCTTAAGAAACGACCACTTTCATCATTACGTACAGTATTTGCAAGAAGGGAACTGCTGAATGTCTCCCTCACCCAGCTTACTACACTCTTCCATTCCTCTAATGGCAAGTGAAGACTCAAGTCCCCTCAACCCATCAGTCAGGACAAGCAGCACCAGGGTCAGCACCCTGGGCTTTAGGGGAAGTCTATGTTTCTGTGAGAACCCTGCCCCCCAGGATGCATACAGAGCACTGTAACATACAAGCAATTCACAACGGTCACATCCAAGCCCTCTAAACAGGCGTCTCCTACTGAGTCTTCTGTCAATGTGAGGCATCAACAGTCTCATTCATCAACTCATGGGAAAAGGTGCCCATATCCACAGACCAGTCTTTCTGCCATGGGGGCAGTGGGGAAGGCTGGGGAGTGGGAAGAGAAATGAAATTTTAAAATTTTTAAAATCTTAAGCCAGAAAATAGTCCGTGAAGTTGGCATGTAAACCCATCACAGTAGCTCCACAAAATGTGGATGAAGGAGTAGGAGGCAACTTTCAAATTAAGTCTCCAGTTAAATCTAAGACTGCAAAAATGTTTCTCAAGGTCTGGGACAACTATGATCCATTTCTTTATGGAAGAGGGAAAGGTATATGTGAATAATCACTGGAGACAGTCAGCCTTGAGGAGTTGACCTCCTTCAAGATTCTCCCGCCTTTCCAGAAAGACTTTTCATCTGGAAGATGACCAACTCTGTTCCCAGTGTCATCATCATACGCTTCCCCTAAATAGAAAGTATCAATTCCTTCCTGTCCCTCTGCAGCACTCCAATCTACTCATCTCCCCCCATGCATTTGATTTCCAAGTTCCAGCCAATTCTAGTGAAAGGAAAGCCCGCTGGCGAGCCACGCCGTGTGACAGACACATCACATGGACAGGCAAGCGGATCAACTGTCAGAGGTGCCATGTGGCAGCTGGGGCTGTGTCAGGCGGCCTCTCTGCTCCAGGTGTGACAGCCACACAGGGCTGCTCACGGAGGCATGACGAAGGGGAGAGGAGCCAGCATATCCTGTGGTGCAGTTGCCTTGCTTCTTTCTTCAAGCCTTCCCTTAGATCTCTATGAACATGCAGTCTCTGGTAAGTGGGTACCCCTGTATCACGGATCAGGGAGGTGAAATGTCAGTGTTTTTTAGCCAGGGAGAGGGCCAACTGCAAAGCCAAAATCTGGAAGCCATCACCAAAAGGAATTCAAGGGATGGTTCCAGAGGGAGAACATGCCAAGGAAGGCTGCAAGTCCCCTTCAGGTGGCTCCTCTGGCCTCATCCGTAACACAGAGGTGGGAAGTGCACTTGGTCGGCTCTATTCTGCCTTCTGCTCAGGCACGTTTCAGCTCCTCAAATACAAGAAGCGGACCAGCTGGACAGAAAGCAGCTGCCCCCACTCCTGATAATGCCTATGCAGTATCATTTATAAATCAACAGTCTCAATAACCAGAGCCTCATGAAACCTCACTTTCAATTCCACACCCCAACAGAGGCATTCTACAGGCACGTAAGCCTTCACAGCCCTGTCTCCTTTCCTGAGCAGTTAGATACCCCGTGTGAGGACAACCACTCAAGTGACACTTGGCCTCTGCCATAGCCCATCCAGATGGCAGTGACCACAAAGGTCATGGGAACATGCAGTCTCGATACCACTCTTCTGACAAAGTAATTACTATTCATCAGGAGCTTTCTACAAAAGTACGATTAATGAGGCAACATGGACTAGACCAAAAAGCAGCAGCAAAAAACATCTTTTTTAGTAAAGGTCGAGTATAAGGATGTTAAGAACATAAGCAACAGATGTTCAGGTGAGAGGTGGGAAGATTCCCAGTGAAACTAGCCAGTGGATGAAAATGTGGGAGAAACCTACAAACCACCAGAAGCCTGGGCTACTACCCACCTAGAAATAGTTACTTGCAAAGAAACTACCCAAAATAGTAATGAAAATGTTGCAAAAATAAATGTTAACTTGCCCACACAGCAGTAAAACCAGCAATAAAGCTAAAATGATTACATCCTCAAAAAAATAAAATAAAATAAATATATAATTTGATTACATCCTTGTGCTGGTATGAGACAAACCGATAAATGAAACAGATACAATGTCGAGTGCATACACAATGTTCCCATGTGAAAGAAGCTTCATCAAAACTCTACCAGGACATGAAAGAGTTTTCAACAAGTGGTGCTGGGCAAATTGATCTGAAAATAAATAAATAAATAAATAAATCTCAAACTTCTACCATACACTGTAATAAAATTTATATTAATTGAGAGCTGTTTTTTCAAATTAAAAGCACCAAACAGTAAGATTTGCACTATTTATCTGAGTCAGACTGAGGAAGTTCTTCTTAACTGAAAAGAGTGCAGGTGAGAAATCACAAGGATATTTTACAACATAAAAAGTAAAAATATTGTGAAGTCCAAAGATAGGCAATGAACTTTGAAAATGTATCTGTAGCTTAGCAAGAAGTTACCATTTACCAGAAAAATAGTGGCTAGAGCTCTTTAAAAATCCAGAAAATGAAATATCCTAATACAAAATGGTCAGAGAAAGAATGACAGATTTTTCACAGAACACCACAAATGGCAAGGAAATAAAAAGGAGGGGGGGATTCACCTTCAATAACAACTTTAAAATACACATCCAAACAAAATATTCTCTATCATGTTAGCAGGGATATGAGCACTCATTATTTTGGTGAGAAACATGGTAAAATACACATTCCCTTCCATAGGAGGTACAGATTTTTTGGGCAGTCAAGGCAATATTCTTTAAGGGTCTTAAATATGGTCACACTTCTTAAGATACCTTCATTTCTAGGAGTCTGTTGAAAGGAAATAATTAGAAGTAACAAGTATTTTTGAGGACATTCATCACTGATTTCAGGAGTAAAATACAAAATAATATAAGCTGCATACAAACGCGCCGACACAAACAAGACTGAAAGAAAATCCACCCACACGTTAGGGAATTGTACTGTCTTTAAATTCTCCTTTTGAACTGATCTACAGTTTGCTACAATGTGTATATGCAGTGGACAGTCTCTCAGTCATTTGACTACCTACATGCCAAATTAAAGCAGCTCTGTAGGCGGTATGCTACACCTATCATTGAGGGGTAGGCCTGTTCAGAATGTTCTCCAATCTGTTCAAGCCATTTTTATTACATATTTATCATCTAAACAGGATATGGACCAATGAAAAAGGAGCACAAAGGCAAAGAACTGCTGTTTGAATAAAAATTCAATAAAATGTTTGTTGAACTCCTAAAAAAGACCATTGCTGCCAAAGGAGGTGAGGGCCAGATAATTGTCAGTGAATTGAGAGAATGTTCTTAAAAAACACGAAAGGGATCCTACTCTTCTCCTCAAACATCTCAAGTCACACTCTATCTTTAAAAAAAAAAAAACTTAACTATACCTCTACAAACACACACACACAAACACACACACACACACACACACACGGAATATTACTCAAAAAAAAGAGAGATCTTGCCATATGCAACATGGATGGACCTAGAGAATATTATGCTAAGTGAAGTAAGTTATAGAAAGACAAATACTCTATGATCGATTTCACATGTGGAATCTTAAAAAACAAGCAAGCAAGAAGATCCAACAGACTTAAATACAGAGAACTAACTGATGGTGGCCGGAGAGGAAGTGGGTGGGGGATGGGCAAAACAGATCAAGGGGTTTAGGAGGTAGAAATAATAGGCTTACCTTGAAACTAACATTGTAGGTTATATTATACTTCAGTAATAAAACAAAAATAAAAATAAAGAACCCCAAACTGCAAATCATGAACTCCACGGTGTGGGAGAGGCTCATGATGGAAAGATGTCTATAGAACTCCAGTTATACACATATTAGAGAAGCTTCTTAAAGGCATGTATTTAAGTCCAAATTTAAATGTGCATGTTTTAGGTTAAAACATTTTGTGATCCTCTCTTTTAACCGACTTCTCCCACACTACTTATAAGTATAATTAAACCAATTCTGAGAAACTAAATTTTAAGTCTGGTCACGTCAAATAAGGGGGTTTCCTTCTCATCCCTTCGCACAATGGAGGAGAAAGCGTTCTTCTGAGCAGCAAGATGGTAAGGTGGTGGGGTGGAGGGAAGGAAAGGGAAGAAAGAGAAAACCAGAGAGAGAGGCTATTTTAGCATTCTAAGCAGCAAAATCAAAAGTCTGTGCAGAAAATTTTACAACATTTAGATGCTGCAATAGCTAATTATAAGGTCAATGTGGTAATGCAAATGCTTTTGCCTGGCACAGGGGATTTGATCAAAAGACAGAAATGAAGGGGGAGAAGTCGGAGTGGGAAACGAACCATGAGAGACTATGGACTCGGAGAAACAAATGGAGGGTTATAGAAGGGAGGGGTGGGGGATGAGTGAGCCCGCTGATGGGTATTAAGGAGGGCATCAATTGCATGGAGCACTGGGTGTTATACACAAACTATGAATCCTGGAACACTACACCAAAAACTAATGATGGACTGTATGGTGACTAACGTAACACAATAAAATAAATAAAAACAGGAAAATATCTTCTTTAAACAAAAGGTTATTGGTTCAAATGTTCTTAGGCATACTGTTTCAAAAAACTCTCGTAAGGTACTATAAATTCCAAAAGAAAACAAAACAGCCTATGAATGACTCAACAAATGTTCTTTCTTAAGAAAACCTCATTTATATTTTTTTATTCATTCATTCACTCATTCATTCATTTATTTTTGAAAAAGAGAGAGAGAGAGAGAGAGAGAAGAAGGGGAGCAGGAGAGGGAGATTCTCAAGGAGGGCCAGGATGTGAACTGAGAAGTCTGAGCCCTGAGCTTTGGCTCTTTACTATTACCTACATCCCCCTACCATCTACACCGTCCTAAATACTGGTTATTTCTCTTCCAAAGCTACACAGTTCTCTCCAGCTCTACTTCACACAATGGATTTCAAATTTTCAAGAAAGAAATAGGGTAATAAGCCCGAGAACATCATTTTGAACTCAACAGTCCAAGCGAAGGCTGGCTCCTGGCTCTACCGACAATTCTACATAATATAAAATCATCCCAGCATAACAGAACAGATATTGATAAAATCCACCCAGCAGATACCACCTATTAAGTGCTTCAGTCAGTCCTAAAGAGTGAGAAGACTTTTCAAAGAGCATACTTATTTTTAACCAAGCGTTTTCCTGGCGGAAAGGAGGGGGAACTGTCTCAGGAGCAGGCAGACTGATTACCCGTTCCATCTCCGGCTGCCGCAGTTGTACAAAACCCAATCCAGTTGCTCCAACTCCTTGCCATAAAGACCCTGGGTTGGAAGATAATACACAACACACTGCTGACCTGGTTAAGAACTTCTTGGCATTTGGTGCCATTGTTCCCAAGGGTAAAAATAGGTGGTAACTGCGTGCCACATCTTCATTTAGAGAGCCTCAGAGTCCAACAGGGACCAAGTACAGTGCTCGTGTTAAGGAGAAAGCCCAGAAAACAACACTTCTTAGCAGCAGCAGACCATGACATCGACCACATCATACAGAGTATTGATTCTTAATGAAAAAAAGAAAAAAGGTTGGAAAAAATAATCAGCATCTCCCAGCACGCTGAGAAAAGGGAAGCAAATTGCTCTACTAGCAAGACTGGGTCAGGCAGAGAGGTGGGGCATGAGGGAGGACCGTCCAATGACCAAGCAAAAGATAGCTACTGCCTACCAGGTGCGCAGCACCATGTTAGATTGGGGGGTGGGGGGTAGGTGGACATGCTGGGGGGGTGGGAAGTTGGATATACACACTAAATATGAGAGCAGATCTCTACCCCAATTAGGAGTTCATCACCAAGATGGGGAAAGGAGCTACAATCCAAAAAAGATTATGACATACCCAGTGCCAGATGACGAGCCACCACCATCATCTTTGCTAACATTGACTAAAGACAGCCACCATGCCAAGGCCTTTCAAAACACCACTTCATTTAATCCTCCCAAAATTGTGGGAGGCAGAAGTTATTGCTCATTTCCACTTCACAGGTTATTAAATTGATTGGGAGAAGGTCCACGACTTGCTCCTGACCTTCAGCCAGTAAGTGATACAGCTAGAAATCCAAAGCAACTTTGTTCAACTCCAAAGCTGATGCTTAGGAACTCAGTTACAGATACTCTCCCAGGCCTCTGCACACTCTTTTGAGAATGATCCCTCTGGTTAGCAAGAATCTGGAAGGCTCCCACAGGGAGGAGGGAGACGAGCTTCCAGAGAAACTTAAGGGAAAGAACCGAAAACATTACAAGACAAGGAAAGACTTCAATGATTGGGCAACAGCTGGATAGCCTGTAGTCCAAAAATGTCACCAATGTACACCTGTCACTTCATAGGCCAGGCTTTAGGCACAGGAATGACTAGCCCACATGTGGTCCCTACCTTCCAGGGATTCAGTCTCTTGCAGGAGGCAGAGCCCTCCCAGGGTCTTGAAAGAATGTGTCTCTCAGACAGAACTTAGTCCTGAGGCTCTGGCCCTCCTGTCAACCCCATCATTCACACCTGAGCCTAGAACAGCAGGTATTTCTCTTCACCAGAGGGCATGGCACTGCCCTAAGTCCATTTATAAAGTCAGTTGTTGGTTCTTGCACTATTCATCAGCTCTAAAATGGTTTTTCCCCAAATCAATGTTACTTGCAAAGTAGAATTATGAGATGAAAAGGAGGCTTCATAAATATTTTAATATCAGCCTATCTTAAATTGGCATATAGAATATAAATGGGATAATAAGATATAATTACATCCATTCCCCTTCTTGCCCCCAGCTCGCCCCTTCCAGAAGAAATCAGCTTTAAAATCATTAAGTGAGGGGAAAGAGTAAGGTAGGTGCCAGCAAAGAGGTGGAGCAGGTTGTGGGGGCGTTTGGTGCCACAGTGGCCCAGAACAGAAAAACACTACAAAGGAGCCTATGGTGTGACACTGGACTTGCAAGTATTGGTGTGAATTCATGGTTTTCAGGACAGATGGATGAACAGACACATGCAGACGTGCAGACACAGAACATAGCTGTGCATGCAAAGACAGGTGCACAGTTAATCCCCATTATTTGCAAATTCACCTACCTGCTAAAACTCATTTGTAACCCCAACAGCACTCTCCTGGTTATTTGTGGACACAAGCAAAGTGGCCAAAATAGGGTCATCTGGTGGACACATTCCAGTTGAGGTCCAACAAGAGGACGTTTTGCCTTTTCCTTTCAGCTGTCAGCCTACCAAGTGTCCCTTTTGCAGATTATTTAGCGTCACTATTTTTGCAGTTTTGTGGATGATGTATCTGTTTAAAATGGCCCAAACCTCCTGGAACGCTGTCTAGGGTTCCTAAGCCCAGGGAGGCAGCGATGTGCCTCAGAGAGAATATGAATATGTTAGATAAGCTTCATTCAGGCCTAAGTGCTCGTGGCCATTGAGTTCAATGTGAGTGAATCAACAATATATTTTACATTTGGTGTCTTTAAATAGAGACACACATAAGACAAGGTTCTGCTGTGACCAGAGGCAGGCAAGCACCTGGCCGTCTATTTTCGCTAAAAGCCATGGCTCTGTGTTCATTAATTCAGTGCTCCCTGAGACATTATAGAATATAATTACTGTGAATAACAAGAATCTAATATATTCCCTAGCTCTGACCACTGAGAAGGCCTGGGATATCCTAATATCAAGAAGCACACTTCTGGCCTAAATCTTGGCTTTAAATTACCTTTTTCTAAGAAAAACGACTAGGGCTCCACTGAGATAGGATGATATTAAAACTTGAGATAAACATGACATATCTTAGTAAGCCAAGAATTGCCCAAAGAATGATGGAGAGGTGTCAAAAGGACACAGAAACCAGTTTGAAAGGGCTCCCACTGGCCAAATCAAGAATAATTTAAACACCAAAATGATAGGAATGGACATAGTTTAATGAATACAGTGTGAAAACAGGAGTCCACACCAATAAAAATCAATGGATAAATAAAATGAAAGTCTGAGGAGGAATGAGAAGGTTACTTAGTTCCAAAGTATCCCCTTAGAATGGGGCGGGGGATGGAGGACCTCTTAGGAGGCAAAACCTGGCCAACAGCACCTAAATCATGGGAACATGGGACCATGATCAATCATGAGACACATCTCTATGGGACGCATCTGACAGGAGGCAGAAACCACACAGTATAATGGCTGTGATATTCTTGCCAAGGAGGCAAAACATGAATTTAATCATGAGTCAAGACACAACCCAAATGGAGGGATATACTACAAAATAACTGGCCATCCATCTACAAAAGGATCTAGGTCTGAAAGTCAAAGCCAGACTCGTGGACTGTCCTGACTAATGAAGACAAAAGACACGAGACAAGTAATGGCAACAAATGATTCTGAACATGATTGTCCTGCTATTAAGGATGTGCAAGGGACATCTGGCAAAAGGGAAAGGCGCCTGAGGATTACACTGTAACAATTTTGATGATTGCACTGTGACTGGGTTTGAGGATGTACTTTTACAGGATAAGTAATTGGAGGTGAGGTGATTGTGCATTAGGTCAGCAACTTATAATTGGATGCTTCGAGGAACCATTCTTTGTGCCGTACTTCCAGCATTTCTATAATGTCAGGATTAAGAGAGTTTTCCAAATATTTTTTAAAAAAGGAAAAAAAAAAAGATGTGTAACAGAGCAAAGTAAGCATGGCAACAATGAAGCACACAGGGGCATTCTTCTTTAACTCTTCATCTACCCCTAAAAGCCACATGCCCTCAGCACATGCCCACAAGCCCTGCAGGCTAACTGCACTACCATATCCTCTCCCGCTCAGCCACCCTTCCTGCAAGACTTCTCTGAACTGACAGACCTCTAATTACCCACTGTATTCCCCACATGGCTTCCGCTGAGCACTGCCAAGGGTGTTCAGACATTCCCGCTCTTGTCCTTACCTGTGTGCCCTGCCCTGGGCACCAGGGACCACTCTAACAGATTCTCCCCAACCATCTCACCCATTCCTGCCCAGGCTCTTTTCCTTGCTGAAACCTCGTGGCGTATGAGTTCTCTCCCAGGCCCTCTTCTATACACCCTTGCCTGGTGGATGTCGTCTGCTCTCAGAACTTGCATCCACCAGATCAGCAGATCTGGCCCTGGTGCTTCTTCTCCAAGGCTACATCATATCTTCAAGCCCTTTTGTGAGTGTATCAATTTCATCTTACTCAAATATAAACCCATCGATTCTCCCGTGCTACCACCTTTCCCAAATTTGCTCCCTTTCCTGTGTGTCTGATCTCAAAAGAACCGACCTCCATCTCACTTCTGAAGCCAGACCAGAGAGAGAGTCACCCTTGACATGAGCCTCTCCTGTGCTTCCACCAAGTCCTGACCACCACCTCCTAAGAATCTCTCAACTCTGTCCTTTTCTCCAGCCACAGAATACCATCATTCCTGCCCAAATTACTCCAACAAGCTTCCCACTGGGTTCCCCACTTCTACTCTTACTGCCTGCCCTTGGATACACACTTCACCTCTTACTGCATGGCCTTCCAAAAGTTATCAGACTAGATCCCACTTGGCTTTAACCATTTAAAGGATTCTAACTCTTCTTAGGAAAAACACTACACCCGTTACTAGAGATTACAAGATCTGCTTTCAATTCTCTTAAACCCTCTGCCCCTACTATTTTCAGTATTTTCCATCTCCGCCTTGCTGGCAACAATGCCCCCAACATCCAGAAGAATGCCTGGCACTTTGTAGATGTTCAATAAATGCTTATTGGACGAGTTGGTTAGGTGGGAGAGAATAGCACAACCTAATTTTTAATACAAACAGCCGTCTTCAAATATGCAGAAGTGTTAAACAGGTCACTCAAGTCTTGGGCAAGGGCTTAACAAAAATGTCAGACAGGGTTTGCACAAAATTATTAGCAGCTCAAGGTCAAGGTCCTTGAGGTTAAAGAGGAGGAAGAAAGACATACTTGCTCACAGCCATTCAGACAGTGCTGTCATATGTCACAACAGGACACAATTCCACTTTACATGCTACGTGAGGTCCACTGTCAATGGAGTGCTGATAGTTAGGAAAAGCGGGACAGTGGGTCAGGGAGACACACATGTACATGTGTGTGCAGGGCCCAGAGGGAGTCAGGTCAGCTCCACAAAGGGATCAAATAAACCCAAAGGGATGAAAGCCAAAGTATAGGTAAGAATCAAATGAGAAACACTTAACAGAAACTCACTTGGCACACAATGGTGTGCAGGGATATTTTTGCACTTTTCATTATTTCCTGTTTTCCTAAAACCCCACTATAGGTGGCCATTCTGGAGGCTTGCTGAAGAACAGAGGCCCAAATGCTCCCGACTACTGCCACCCACTTACATTAGGTCCTCTGGGGAAGCAAAGGAGAGACAGAGCCAAGGAAAAACATGCAAAGGCAATGGAATTAAGACCACTTTAGTGGAAAACCATCAATGAAATGGCATTGGTAATCTCATTAAGGAGGAGGAGTCCCGCAGATGGGCCACCCTGTCGTCAGCCTTTAGAGTCTCAGGAAGAGCTCTAGATGTCTGAATGACAAATAAAAAGCTACCGTGACTTCTGTGACCCCATGATGGCTCCGATGTCTATTAAGCACTAAGAAAGATCTTTCTCCTGGAGGAGAGAGAGTCTTGCGAGAAATCCAAGGGTGCTTGAAGGGTAGGAGAAAGCCCTTGGACACAATAAAGAGAAGCAACATCCAAGGGACCCATGGCGAAGGATAAGAAAATTATAGTTGTGCAGACACAGAAGTGGATGTGAGGACGTGGAAAATGCATCAGTAGATGACAAGGCGGCAGAGGGAAATCCAGTCACTGATGGTGGTGTCTCCACACAGAGCTGGAGCCCACCACGGATCACTGGCCATGTGCCAGGCCTGTGCTCAACACTACCATCAACTCCACTCCAAACAGAAGACATAGGGACAAAAAAGCAAATGTTGCTAATATTTAGAAATCTCGGTGGTGGTGGAATTCAGACTTGAACCCGGGTCCGCCCAATTTCAGAATCAATGACCATATCTCGTTCCTCACTTGAGCATGACTGATCCTAACCAGATGGAAAAGGGAGTACCCACTTAAACCCACAGAAGAATCCAACAGCAAGGAAGTCAGGCAGTAATACTGCAGTCAACAAAAGCCTAATCACTGAGCTTGCACTTGGCCTAGTGCAACAAGCGCTCAAGTCAGGGATGATCAGGACAATATTTTGACCTATTATCCTTCGTGGAGACACATGTTCTCTAGGCCTGGATCCCACCATCATTGAACTTTTTAACTATTCATCCACAGGTGTTCCTTTCCTAGTATGACGTCAATTCCAACCCCCCAAAAGAGCTTTCCAAAATGGCAAATCCTTCCTTATCAAATTCTTTATGTCATCAGTAACACTGTTAATGAATACAAGTTAACCAGTAACACTGGTGTGATACCTCTTACCCCTGTTACTATTATCACTATGCAAGTCTATCAAAATGTATCCTGTGTATCCAGAAGAGAGATTCTGATATTCTGTCCTTCAGATACCTACCCCCTGTAGCATGGGTATCTGAAGCAGCAGTTTCTGAAAATGAAAACGGAGGCAAACCCAGGAGATTGGCTCACTTGCAGCAGGGAGAGGCTGGACAGCTAAACATGGCATATTGCCCAGACTCCTTTGCTGCTATGGAGTCCAATGAGACAGACTCTTTACCACCAATGGGAATGGGCTCACAGGCAACTTTGATTTGGAATGGAGTCATGGAGCAAAAAGGCAGAGTGTAAGGGTATCCCCAAAAAGCAAGGTCTCTTGGCAGAGGAAGCGCAGTGCAGAAGCTAGTAGCTCATAGAGTTGGTTTCTAATTCAACAGCTTCCCACAGCAAGAGCCATGGCAGCCTTCCCGATTCTGGTGGGAGAAAATGGTTCTGCGGGTGAGGGGTATCCTAGAGGCTTAACCTAGAGCCAGTTCCTCCTCCACACCTTCCAAGGATTCTGGAAGCATCCATCCCCTGGATTAAATCTACTTCAGCTTTAACTCCCCAGAGTAGATTCTGTGTCTAGTACAGGAAATGTGAGCAATAACAAGAAGCTCATCACTTTTACTAGTTTATTAAATTCATAAAATATTAGGTATAAAATACTTAGCCACAAAGGATAAAGAAACAAACTCAATATATTTTAATTATATTTTGCTATAATATCATTTGGGCTAGGGTAATTCATATAAACCACAGTATCACACAATTTTATAAACCTAAACCTGCACTCTAATTCGCCTCATTCATAAACATGAGCTAACTTGACCTACTTTCTAATATATCCAGCTCCTTCTTGTCTGCATTAATCTGCAGTGACATTTTAAAAGTTGCTCTAATAATTTCCATTATATGAAAATGCATTTTTTCATTTATATCATCTTTGATTTTCCTCCCACAAACAAAATACCGTTCTCTCAACGGTTAGCTGCAATGTCGCAGGAAAGGAGAGATACAAGACAGTTGACAAAAAAGGCTCGTTGGTGAACGGGCTCAATCTTGGGTTTCTTTGATGGGATGAGGGTGGGAAGTAGAGGCAAGAATGAGAGATTCTGCCCTGAAACCCCACAATGAGGAAGGGTGAGTTTGGTGTCTCTTTGTATATACCCAATGAGAAATGAGAGGCTAAAAATTGTACAAAGAAATGCAAATTCTCTATCAAACAATATAATGAGGCCATTGCTTCTCAGTAATTCTCTAATATCAGGTGAAGAAGGAGAAGGAGGGGGAGGGGGAGAGGGGGGAGGAGGAGGGGGAGGAGGAGGGGAGGAGGGGGAGGGGGAGGGGGGGGGGGAGGAAGAAGAAGAAGAAGAAGAAATCCACTCCCACAGACACCTTCCAATTATATCCATGTTGAGAGCATCAACAGCCTCCTGAGCAGCCTGAGCTCTTTGCCTCTGACTGAGCCCTCTTTAATCCACTCCTGATAATCCTTTTGAGCAGGTCCTCCTTGTGCTCAAGAACTTTCTATGGCTCCCAAATGCCCAGAGCAGAGATTGGCAAACTATGGCCAACAAGTTAAGAATGATTTTTATCATTTTCAATTGTTGGGGAGAAAATTAATAATTCTATTTCATAATACATGATTACTGCATGAAATCCAAACTTCAGGGCCCATAAATCTAGTTTACTTGGAACACAGCCACACTCATTTATGAATTGTCTGTGGCAGCTTTTTGTATTCCAACAACAGTCTTCAGTAGTCCCAACAGTGACGGCGGCTTTAAATATTTACAGTCTGGGTCCCTTGCAGGGAAAAGGTTGCCAACTCCTGCCCTGAAGTGGAAGACTGAAAGCCCTTGGCCTGGCAATGCAGTTCACAGAAACCTACACTCCACCAACCTTCCTAAGCCTGATTTTCTTTTACTTGAAGGTAGAACATCTACTCTGCCCAAAAGCTCTTCTCTGTTTCTCCAAAGCCTAATTTCCCTTTCCCGTCCTGAAGCTCAGTTCATCCCAGCAGCTTTCAGACATCTTTCTCTTTCTTCATATAAAGAGTCATATTATATATATATATATATATATATATATATATATATATATGTATATATACATATATACTTTAAACTTTCATAAAGTCAGAAAAGACAAATGATTTTAAGAGTGCCTAAGGCTATTCCATACAGCAGTATTCCTAGTAAGTCAAAGACAAAAAACATCATGTCCACCAAGAGGGCAGGATGAGTAAGTCAGAGCAAACCCACACGATGCTGGGCTATGCAGCGGTGCAAAGGAGTGTGGATGATCTCTGTGCACCACCATGGACAGAAGCCGGGATAGATTAAGTGAAAAAAATCCAGGTAGATCGAAGTGTATACAGTATACTACACTGGAAAAGAAAGGGATGCGTAGATATGAAAGCGCACACATATTTGCTGGTATCAAAAACTGTTTTGTTTTGTTTTGTTTTGTTTTTTTCAAATGCTACATATGAGGAAGGAGGAAACAGGATGGCGAGGCAACAGGTGTAAAACCAAACACCTCTGAATATGCCTCATGTTCTAGATGGAAATCAGGACATAAATTTCAGGAAATCAGGTTGCACAAATTTCAATTGAAAAAGGACTCTCTAAAAACCAAAAATAAAATCCAACAATGAACCTAATTATATATACAGTTAGTGGCATCATCATATAGATAAGAACTATTCCAAACATCTCGAAGACTAGGTCTATGCTGTATGCAGCAGGAAATAAAGCAAATGAAAAACTATGGTATCACTGAGAACCAGGGTGGACAAAAGAACATAGATATAAAATTGATGAATACACCTGCATTTTACTTACAAGTATCTGTATGCACTAATAATTGGTTTTGTCCTTATGTAACATACACATACACACAAACACACACAGTCATATTCCCTAGCTTGATCCACTGAAAAGATCCAGAAGCAATGATGAATCCAAATGATGATAAACGTTCCCAGTTTTCACACCATACCTTTGAAATACTCAAAGGAACCAGGGTTCCTTGAAGAAGTAGTAAGTCTAAGTTTGGAGTAAGAAATGGGTAAGACAACCCTGTGACATGGTATGACACCAGGAAGGATACAAAAAAAGTTTTTGTCAAGAGGACTTGGGAGCCAACTTGAATTAGTTGCTACTGGCCAAACATGGGACACTGTGACTATCAGTAAGAAGATTAATTTGAAATGCCTCCATCATATTTACACTGAAAAGAGAAAAAAAGCAAAACAAACAAGAAATAAAACTTCAGTGGTCACCATTAGAGAATGCCACCAGGGAACTCACTGTTTTGAAAAGACAGGGAAAATATCAAGTGTTTATCCTTTCCTGCCTAAACCTCAAGGTAAACAAGTTATTGACATTAAACTTGTCTTTATGTGAGACTTCTTGTAAATAAATAAGGAAGGGATGACAGAACTGGGAATCACTATTTCACAATCACTAATAAATGGAAAGATATAGGCAATGATCAAAGACCATTTATACCACAAAAAGAGAGACCACCAGTGACTATATATTCAATGAAAATACGTAGCCTTGACTAAGAAGAAAAAAAATCCAGATCTGAATGTGACCAGAACTCAAGCTTTAACAAATCACAGAAAACACAAGGAACAGAAAAATAAGTTAAATGGCACCAGGGGGAAGAAATGATTAAAATTCTCACTATGGGAAATGCTACAGTAGAGTTTCTCAATCTAGGACTATCAACCTTTTAGGCCAGATACTTCTTTGCTGTGAGGGGGCTGCCTTGAGTACCAGAGGATTTAGCAACATCCTCAGCCTCTACCCACTAGATGCCAGGAAGCAGTCCCCTCCCCCCGCCCCCAACACTGTGACAACTAAAAATATCTCCCAACACTGTCAAATATTTCGAGATTGGGGAGGGAGATCATTCCATTTGAGATTCTCTGCTCTAAAGGATAAATAACCCAGTTTCTTCAACAAACAAATCACGGTAGTGGGGGAGTGGATGGGAGGGTCAGGATAGATTAAAAGGGGATTAAAGAAGTACCTGTCAATTACCATGTATAAGCCTTATTTGGATTCTGATTCTAAGAAACAAAAAAGTATGTAGGACAACAGAAAATTCAAACATGAATTTGATATTTCATGGTATTAAGGTAATACCAGTAATTGTTATGGTTCTATTGTGATACGGTATAAGTCCTATATTTTAAGGACAAATACTGAAACAATAATAGAAGAAAAAAATAAAATAGCAAGGATGTGCTTCAAAATCATGAGTGGAAAGAAAGAAGTCTGCAGACAAAACAACTCTAAGGTTAATCCATGCTGAACCTGGGCAGTAGACCCAAAGTTGACTATAAAATTCTCTTCACTTTTGAACGTGTTTGAAAGCTTTGATGAGAAAAGGTATGAATAAGCAATCTGACAGACAGTTCCACTTCTACTCTTCTCAGTGAGCAAGCAAGCCCCAAAAAGACCATGGGAGGGGCACAAGGATTTTCAGTAACTGAGGAAGCCCGAGGGAAGGAAATTTCTCTTGGGGTCCTATCTGGATGCTGGAAGTCTTCCTTAGTTTACAGCATGGCCCTTAAACACAGAGGCCAACTACTTAGCAGCAAGCTCTTGCAGAGGGAGCAAAGTCCACTCTGCTAGCCTGACTAGGAGAGAGAATATCAGCCCCTCCAGTGACATCTTCCCAAGGGACGTTTAGGAGCCATTTTGCCTATAAGGGATTTTTGCTTTCAGCACTGATTTTAAAAATTGACCCTCACTTTTCATACCCTGAAAAAGAGAAAAAATAAGTTTACCCTGAAGAGAGGTGTGAAATTTTACTCACCCTGCCAGGAGCCCAAGTCTCTGGCAACCCCACCTCAGGACTTCATTCTAGGTGAAAAAACATCAACTTCTAGCTTGTTTAACCCACTGTGGTTCATCGTCTGTTCTGCGAGAAGTAGCAAAACTTAAATCCATTAACCCAGAAATAAATGCTACCTTCTCTTGGAAACCTCCTCTATCCCCTGAGAAATCTCTCCTTCCTTTGAACTTACTCTCCTTCTGCTCATCTGCCAGATGCCTCTACATCCCTGTAATGTGCAGACATATTGCACACACAAATAAATAAATACAATACAATACAATAAATATAAATAAATAAATATAAATAAAATCTTAAAAAAAAATAAGATTTAAAATGTCCGAATAGATTCGGTCCCCTGAATCACTTTTTTTAAGATTTTTTTTTTTTTTTTTTTTTTTTTATTTGTCATAGAGAGAGAAGCGAGAGCAAGCACAGGCAGACAGAGTGGCAGGCAGAGGCAGAGGGAGAAGCAGGCTCCCTGCCAAGCAAGGAGCCCGATGTGGGACTCGATCCCAGGACGCTGGGACCATGACCTGAGCCAAAGGCAGCTGCTTAACCAACTGAGCCAAAATTTTTTTATTTATTCATTTGAGGTGGGGAGCAAGTGAGAGCACGGGGGAAAGGCCAGAGTGGGAGGGAGAAGCAGGCTTCTCACTGAGCAAGAAGCCCAGTGCGGGGTTCGATCCCAGCATCATGACCTGAACCGAAGGCAGATGCTTAACAGACTGAGCCATCCAGGTGCCCCCCTGCCCAACCCAAATCACTTTTACCCAAATGTCAAGGGACCTATATGACTGAGGATCAGTGATCTTTGTTTACCAGAACCAAAAATGTCTCATACAGATTACAACTCTACTCAATTAGCACCCTATCCTATCCTTACAATCAATAAATACAAAAATTACAAATAGCCAACACAGATTTAGATTGTTCCAAGTTCTTAGTAAGGTAACCTTGCACTGCCTGTTACTACTGTAATGCAGGAAATTTAATGCAGGAAATTACTCCCGGTAACCACTGCAACAAGGGAAATGTTGACCCCGGTCTATGCATTAAGACTCCACCTCACTAAGGCCAGCTGTCTCTTCCATAAGTAAACTAGGCGCTGCTCTAAAGATCTCCCTTTCTTATTTTATTTTTTTATTTTAAGATTTTATTTATTTATTTGACAGAGAGAGAGATCACAAGTAGGCAGAGAGAGAGGAGGAAGCAGGCTCCCCACTGAGCAGAGAGCCCCATGCGTGACTTGATCCCAGGACCCTGAGATCATGACCTGAGCCAAAGGCAGAGGCTTTAACCCACTGAGCCAGGCGCCCCAAAGATCTCCCCTTCATTCACTACTTACTTCAGAGCATAAAGTCAAGAGGTCAAGATGTTTAGTAAGAAAGTACTATTTGCACTTAGGCAGCCGCTGCTAAGGCCGTTGCCATGACTTAACAGAGGGAGAAGAGTAACCACCCACTCATCCATGGGCTCTTTGCCTAGAAAGCAGATGACCATGTCAAGGGGTCAAAGTACCTTTTCCCCCCACTTCCCAGCAGGTTGAGTATGGATGAAGCCCCATTCCTCACTTCAAATTCACAAAGGGAACCCTGAGTAGGTAAGGACAGTCCCATATCCAGTCCCAGAAATCTATAAAACGGGTTCTTGGCCCCAGAATACACCCATAGCAAGGATGGAGATGGAACTGAGCAGAGCTGAGCTTCCAAGGAGCAGCAACAGTTGTCTCAGGAGGGGCTGGTGTGCTGAGAAAAGGGTGTAAGATGTTGCTCCGTTTTTCACTTATGAAGCCACACCTATGCCCTCAGCCCACCCCAGGCTCTGAGAAGTACTTCCCAGCAGAGGCCTAGGAGGAGTCTCTGATCCAGATCTCCGCTTCTTTAAGGAAGAGTGTCAATGCTTCTGCTCCACAGGGCCAGTGTGAGGATTTCAACGGACACCAGGCTTCCAATACCTAGGGGCCTAACCTATCAGGTCCTCAATAAATGATGGCTAACTTTAAACAGCAGGTTACTGGCCCTTCAAAGACACCAGAGCCTGAAGCGTCAGGCTTTTTTGGACTGCGTTAGCAGGGGTAAGCTTTTCCTGGCCATGAGCACTGGCTGGAAGGCCGGCAGCACACCCTGATATCAAAAGGTTCTGGTGGAAGGTGGAAGGCAGGCGGGCTGTGGGAGGAAGACCTCCAAACATAAAGCAGGCTTGCAAGAAGGACGGAGAGACTGAGAGGCTAGGCAAACCTGAGGCTGAGCCCAATACCGCCTGGTGCTCATATAAAAGGGAGAATCATTCAAACGTGCTCCACAGAGCTGTGGGGACATCGGGCTCAGAAAGGAAGGACTATAAACTCACCACACACTAGGCTGTGACAGTAATAGCTGTTACCCGGTTCACAACAGAGTGAATGTTACTTCTTGGAGTTCACGTGCAGAATCAAGTCATAGGTAAGCCACGGAAGCCCTCATTAAACAACAGTTTAAATTATTACCAACTCTGAGCACTAGACAATCAAGGGTACAGGGGCACCTGGGTGACTAGGCCTCCGACTCTAGGTTGTTAACTCAGGTCTGATGTCAGGGTGGTGGGACTGAGCCTGCCCCCCCCCCCCACCTAAGCCCCATTGGGCACCCCACTCAGTGGGGGTCTGCTTTTCTGCCTGCCTCTCTCCTTTGCATCCTCTCTTTGAAGAAAATCAAAGGTAGAGCTGCCCCAAATAGAAATGTAGATGTGGGGGGCGGGGGAGTAAACAAGAAACAGCCTATACAGGAGACAGACCAAGAATGGAGGAGGCGGGGGAGGTACAGGGAGGAAGTAGCTGTAGGACTGAATATGTGAATCAGCCACAGGGAGGAAGGGAGACCGGGCTGGTCAGGGTGAGCTCATCAGCAATCACATCAAGACACCATAAACAGCTCTTAAAACTGATAATGTGAGAAATGGTGCTACTAGCATAATATTTATACATGTGGAAGTCACAAAAAGGAAAATGATCTACAGAAAAAAAAGGTGGCTGCTTCTGAGAAGGAAGACTAAGTGAAGGAAGCAGTGGGGTAAAAAAACCTTTGCTGCTTTTCATTCTAAGCGGTTCTGCAGGATTTTCTATTTTTAACCATTTGCATGCATTACTTTGACTTACATACTTTAAATGAAAGATACTCTCTAAGGCTAGTATTTAGATCATAGCAATAGGATTTCTCTCAACCTGTACCACTACAGCTGGCCTCACAGTGTGCTCACTTCTATTTTAAAGTCTGGTTTAAACTCCACAAGTAAACTAACCATTTAATGGTTCTGGAAAGCTGTCCAGTTCTGATTTGCAGCAAAAAGAACAACTTTGATGATCACGAGAGGTCTTCAGGATATGGGACTTCACAGCTAAAATACGGCATTTTTAAAGATTTGTGTTCTA
Organism: Mustela nigripes; assembly: GCF_022355385.1. Lineage (NCBI taxonomy): Eukaryota > Metazoa > Chordata > Mammalia > Carnivora > Mustelidae > Mustela > Mustela nigripes. Next base: position 42,360,775 of record NC_081569.1, on the reverse strand, counting down.
CAGGAGACTACGGAAATGCAGACACAAATACTCCAGAGTCTGTAAATCCATGAAATCCAATCTATACTGAGAAAAGGCTCAAATCCTGAGCTCTCCACAAGGCTGTCTAACATTAAAGAATTTTTTTTTAATTGTATTTATTTATTTGACAGAGATCACAAGTAGATGGAGAGGCAGGCAAAGAGAGAGAGGAGGAAGCAGGTTCGCTTTTGAGCAGAGAGGCCGATGTGGGGCGCGATCCCAGGAACCTGGGAACATGACCTGAGCTGAAAGCAGAGGCTTTAACCCACTGAGCCACCCAAGTGCCCCTAACATTAAAAGAAATTAACTGGTGAGCGTAATTGGCCAAAAAGTATAAGGAAACAGCACATTCTATTATATCCATGTATTCTTCGGTTTAATTATAAAAAACAATCTGGAAATCGTTGTTGTTGTGAAACATTTAGGAAGCACAGACAGCAGAGTGAGGAGCCTAGCACAGGTCCACGTCCGGGAACCCTGATCAAGAATGTGATGCTAATTAGGAGGATGCTAATTAGGGCTCCCAGCCACTCAGGGAGCCCACAGGGGGTGAGCAAGTGGCAGCGCCTACAGCCAACAAGCAGAGGAATCCAAAGAATCCGGCTAATGGAGGATGGCAGGGAGACAAAAGTGCATAAGAGATTACATTTTTAATGAAGAAAAATAAGCACAAGAACGCACCTCCCCAGCCATCATAGCTTTGAAGGGACTGATCCAGAATGACAAATGACAATGTAGATCCTGCTGTGAATTTTATAGATTCAAGACCCTGCCCCAAAACAGCCCTGGGAATTCAAAATTCCCAGAGAGACAGAAACAGTGTTTTTCATTTAAAAATAGTTTTAAAGTATTTTTTTATGAGCCTGTAGGGAAAAATGGAGATAAGTTCAAAATATTACATTTTTTTTCTTAAATCCGGAATACATCACGAGTCATTAAGTACGATGCTAAACAAGTCATTTATCATGTGCCCCTCACCCTCTACACTTTATTATAAATCTCTCTCTCCTCTCTCATGCACACAACCTTTTATAAGCAGGGCCTGGCCTTCCGATATACTCAGAACATGACTGATTGATCATATTTTTCATTCATTAAGTTGTGTTCAGACCCACCCAGGCCCAGGTCCCTTAAAGCAATTCTCTGCTCTCTAGTTCATGTCAAAATAAAAGCTCCTGCAAGCAAGTACTCACGACTTTAGACACTCACAGAAGTGTCAAGATTTCAGATAATTCCTCATATTCTTATACATTTCAGACAAATGTTTCTGCTGTTGTTTGATCTAGTTTTTTCCTAAAAAGAGCAGTGAAATAAATATCCTCAGGAAGCAACCCAACCGAACCACACAAATCAGGCAGTAAACCAAGAGCTAGGTTGACAGAAGGGAATATAAGGTAAGTCTGTCAGATTTCATTTAAGTTTCTGGAAAATAGGCATGTTAAAGAAAAGCCAGAAATCACTGGGGCAGGAATTCCAAAGGACTGAACCACTGTGTTCCAATCTATGTAGGCCACGGCATAATATCACAGAACTTTCCAAAGCAGACAGGATTATGTTGGCAATCTGAAATCGGTGTTCTTGTTGCCCCTTCCCCACATTATTTTCCTGTCCCAGTCTCTCCGTCCTCCACCCATGCCGAGCCCCATATACATCCCTCCACCCCAGGGAGAAGTCAATGCAAACCACAGTCTTCCATTCTGTGCAGACCCATGGAATAAGAATGCACTTAGCACACTGCTTTCGGATCTGAAGTCCTGGGAAAGGCTTAGGTCTGCCATACTTCTTGCCCACTGTGCTCAGGCCCTTCAGTCCAACAGGACCACCTGGTGCCCCCCGCAGGTCCTCATAGAATAACATGCACACCAGGACAACCAAATGGGTCCTGGACAGGACAGCTCCCTTCCCCTTCTCCACCCTGTGTACAAGTGATCCCACTACTCTCAGCTCAGCTCTCAGCTGTTCCCCATCCTTCCCCGCCCTACCCTCCTCACACAAGATCTCTGCAATCGCCTCTCTGGAGCCGGGCATCCAGGCCACCCCATCCCTAGCTCTGAGTGGCCCCACATCACAGATACACACTTATCTGTCAGACACCACAGGCCAAGAAGCTGCCCACGATGCTGTGAAGGAAGAATTCTGTACCTTTTTATCCAACAACTTAAAACCCTGTCGAGTTGGGGTTTTTTGGGTTTTGTGTGTGTGTGTGTGTGTGTGTGTGTGCGCGCATGTGTGTTTTTTTAAGATTGTATCTATTTGTCAAAGAGAGAGAGAGAGAGAGAGCATGAACAGTGGGGAGGAACAGAGGGAAAGGGAGAAGCAGGCTGGGCTCGGCCAGCCTTCATTTTACAGATGAGGGTATGAAAATCAGCAAAGATCTACTTGTCCCCAGTTGTGGAGCTGGTCAGGAACAGAACTGGTAAGCCTCATGTGCCACGATACAGTTTTTGAGTGCAGGGGTGTAAACCAGCCCTTCTCAACCTGTCAAAGGTCGATCCAGGCATAGCGAGGACCTGCAGAAGATCACCTTTGTCCCTCCTGAGGGTATTTTGTCCCTGACAAGGGTAACTCCCACACACCACTTGGGATCATGCAATCCCAACCAGGACTATCAAAGGGGGAAACTCACGACCTATACTCAAAGTTTATCTCGTGTTAGAGCAACCGTGTGCCGTCCCTGGAGGGCTCCAAGAATCCCCAACCAGTCTGATGGTGCAAAGACTTACTGGAATTTTCTACATTAATTCCTTATCCAACACTTCAAAAATGCAAATTTATAAAGCCAACGGGTGTGAATAAATGAGAATTTATTCATGCAGGAAGACTAAACACAGCTCCTCCTCCTGCCTTGCCGGCCCCTACCTTCACCCCACCCAACTGCTGGGGGAAAAATAAACAATTTAAGTGGCAAGACCAGCAGTGACATGCCTGCCTCAGAAAACGTCAAATGAGACAATTTAAGTGACAAGGTTTCGACACTTACGTTTTATCAACGCAGGGGAGCGGCTAATGAGAAGAAGATATATTTTTTTCAAGGACTCACCTGAATTCTCCGTTTATGTAAAGAGTTGATTTCCCTGAAGATATCCTAAAGCATCTGAGAAGCCTTCCAGCAGCAGTACCTACAACAGTAATAAACATCATCGGGATCAAGTTATGTTAGAGATGTCAGTTTCTGGAGAAAAAAAAAAACCTCTATCTATACATTTGGTCATTTCCCCCCACATTAAGCATGAAAGGAAGTAACTCAGGAAACAATGGATTTCCGCTACAACACATGGGCTGGGAATTCGCTGTACCAACAGGGAATTGAGGTCCCAAGACAGTTATTTCAAAGACCAAAATTATGTTACTGTTGGCAAAGAGGCAGAAACGCATTTTTTTTCCCCTTCCCTGTGGCAGAAGTGCTTAATGGCTTCAAATTTAAACAAAGACCAAATATATACATTTCCTCACCCACCTGCTCCCACCCCCAGTGTTTAAAACAAAAATCAGGCATGCTTAGTCTTTTTAAAATTAGCTTATATGAGCTCTTCTGGACTCGTTCACCCTTTTCTTACTCAGTTTCTGAAACACGTCTTTGAAGTGGCCCCTTCTCGCTTCAACTGATCCCATGTCATTCCCAGTTCCCTGAGCCATTCACAACTGACCACTTATCACCTCAGTTCCCGGAAACCCAATCTGAAGCAGAGAAGCACCACCATCAACTGCAAAAATCAAAACGTCTCAGCCACAGTTAAACAGATATCAGAACGACAGCATACATGGGAATCGATGAAACAGAACATCCAGGTAGAGAACTAAGTATTCATATGAAACAGACCAAGTACATGGAATCCTATCTGGGGAAGCGTAGGAGACTGGTTCATGAACAGCGTGGTTAGCTACGGAGGAGGGAAAAGTCTAGATCCCTACCTGTGGAAAAATAAACTCAAAAACAAACAAACAAACAAACAAAACAGAATCAGATGAGTACTAGAAGAATATACCACTAATTCTGTAATATGAAGACAGAGGAGGCCCTTCTTTTATTTTTTTATTTTTATTTTTTTTTTTAAGATTTTATTTATTCATTTGACAGAGATCACAAGTAGGCAGAGAGGCAGGCAGAGAGAGAGGGGAAAGCAGGCTCCTTGCTGAGCAGAGAGCCTGATGCTGGGCTCGATCCCAGGACCCTAGGATCATGACCTGAGCCGAAGGCAGAGGCTTAACCCACTGAGCCACACAGGTGCTCCCAGAGGAGGCCCTTCTAAACATGACATCAGGGGTGCCTGGCTGGCTCCAGGTAGAGCACACAATTCTTGATCTCTGCAGCCCACGATGGGTGTAGAGATTGCTTACAAATAAAATCTTTAAAAAATTAGTAAATACAGGGGTGCCTGGGTGGCTCAGTGGGTTGGGTCTCTGCCTTCAACTTAAGTCATGATCTCAAAGTCCTGGGATCGAGCCCTGCATTGGGCTCTCTGCTCAGCAGGGGCCTGCTTCCCCATCTCTTTCTCTGCCTGCCTCTCTGCCTACTTGTGATCTCTCTCTCTGTCAAATAATAAATAAAATCTTAAAAAAAAAAGAAAAAGAAAAAGCAAATACAAAAGAAACTGGACATCAAAAACTGAAACTACAAAGGACTGAAATATTTGGCTGGCCACCTTTTTAAAATATCCAATTTATGAAAAAAAAAAATCTCAAATTTATGAATGACAAAATTAAGTTTAAAAAAAAAGGGCAAAGAAAAAAAGGTGAGATTTCCATCAAAGGGTGAAATAAGAAACTATGTAGTTTTACCTATTTCAGTATTTTATCTAAAATATTTGGACAGCAGACGTACAAAGGTTGCTATCCTTATTAAGCAAAAAAAAAAAAAAAGAAAAGAAAAATCAAGCAGTAATACTTCCCTTGAAATGGACATAGCCAATAAACTTTCCATGAAAAGAATTATAATAGCAATAAACATCTGTAAAGATAATCAAGTACACTAACAATGAAAAAATAAAATTTAGACAACTGAGGGTTTTTTTTAACCTGTCAGACTGATAAAAATGTCCAAGACTGACAATAGCAAACATTACAGACACAGCTCATCATGTGGCCCACCACGTATATTATTTTGGCCACGTGTAAACTGACACATTCTTTGATCTAGCAATGCTACCTCTAAGAATTTGCTCAAAGCAAGTAATTGTATAAGCAGAATTGTATAAGATGGACATACATAGCATTATTAGTAATTATGAAGGGAAAGAAGTCAACGCCCTCTAGGTTCACAAGAGAGACACGTGAAATAAACCGTACAGACTCTGGAAACAATGATGGAGATCTGTATTTACTGATGGGAAAAGATATCCCTCCATATGACCAAAACAGATAAATGACCACGCGCACTAGGATTCCATTTGTATGTGCATGTTCCCAGATGTCCGAAGACTTATCTAGAAGGATGTTTATCCAAATAGTTACAATTACCTCTGATTACTGGAATTTTAGAGGATTTTCACTTCTAAATACTGTTTGACTTTCTTCAAATGAGCACGATTTTTTCCAAAGAATACAATGGAGCTATATTTAAATACCACGCTCAACTGTCGGTGTTTCGCTACATAGATTTCTACCTGCTTTCTGTCAGCTTTCCTCTCCACTTACTGACGTTTCTATCATAAATGTGCTTGTAATGAACACGGATTACAGTTCCCGTCCTCGTCTCCAGCTCCTGTTGTTCCCCAGGGCCACTTGATCCTTGCATTTGCGTTCCTAAGACACAACTGTATCCATATTACCAAGGCTCCCCGCCCCCACCCTTTTAAGGTGAGCAGCTCCATTCGGGTGGTTACTCGTAACCCAACCAGTACCACAAAAATACAGCGCTGCTTCTTATTTTCCACCTTCTCAATCTTCCCATCCCATTTGCAAACAGAACAGTAAACCCTATAGTCACAAGAATGAAGATTTATCACACAAAATGTCATGGGATGTTTATGACCTCCAGCTGAAGAAACTGAAGCAAGAGCCTCAAAGCCAGTACAACAAAGGCAAAACTGCTTCAAGAGACAGGTAGATTCATTCCCTGACTAAGAAGAGAACTGATGAAAAGACTATTTGAATAAGAATCAAAACAAATGGGACATACTTGTCCACATGGGCCGTTTCTATGGTTCAAATATTCTCCACTATAACGTTTTAACCACTTCACTGATTTATTTTTATTGGATTATGTTTATCTATGAAAAGCCTTTTCTTTTTTTTCTATTTAGACTACAAAAATACAGTAATGTTTTCCCATAAAGGGACCATTATGTTCCATTTCTCTCCAGCAAACAAATTTATTCTTCTCGGTGCCCTAGTTTTAAAGGTTGAAAAGTTCCATATAATGCATGAATCCTCTTAATACCATAATTATAAACCTGGTTAAAAAGCTATAATCCCTTGTAGACATACAAATCCCTTTACAGGTGTGTTGGATGTAAAGTACAAATCTAATTAATCCTTCTCCATCTCCTGGAGGCTCCCTCTCTCCCAAAAACAATGTCCCTAGAAAGTAGACAAAAGGACAAGAGCCACTATCCAATTTCAGAAATGAGTAATCACGAGACTAAACCAAGTATCTGTGTCTCCAGGGCATAACTCAGACAACTGCACAGGCCACCCAGTGCCGCCCACTGCCTCCTTCTTCTCACCCCTCCTCAGTCCAAAAGCCACTTTCTAAATAGGGGAGTGGGAAGCCAGACAAGCCTACCTCTGAGGCTGAGACACCTCTGAGTTTGAGACAACATACTGCATTTAGGGGAACACAGTGGTTAAATGTAGAGACTGATCCTGCCTGGATCTGTCATTTACTCGTCATTTGGCTTGGATGTGCCTTAACCTCTCTGTGCCTCAGTTTCCTTCTCTGTAATAATGCCCAGCATAAGAACTCTCATGAGGATTCAAGAAGACAGACTCTTGGGGCACCTGTGTCTCCTGGGTGGCCCAGTGGGTTAAGCTTCTGCCTTCGGCTCAGGTCAGGGTCTCAGGGTCCTGGGATCGAGCCCCGCATCGGGCTCTCTGCTCGGCAGGGAGCCTGTTTCCCCCTCTCTCTCTGCCTGCCTCTATGACTACTTGTAATCTCTGTCTGTCAAATAAATAAATAAAATATTTTAAAGAAGAAGAAGAAGGAGGAGGAGGAGGACTCTCTAAAGCAATCAGCAATACTCAAGAAACAGACCTGATGGGAACAGCGCAGGTCAGAAACTCACTATTTATTGCCTGACCAGAGTAAGGTCGCTGAAAGAATTCTGGAACAGAATACGAATCTACTTAGGACACTTACTCATTAAAAGTGCTTATTTTTAAGATGCATAAGACCCTTTCAATTAAAAAGAAACTTAAGGGGACCAGCAGCGGATAATTTAAGGACCTCTGCCTTACAATAGACTGCTCTGAACCATCATCTGGTAGATCATTTGGCAGCCCCACACATTGGACCTTTCCTGAATCTTCTGAGAGAGGCACAGGTAGATGTGACCAAGAGGCAGCAAAAGCTACTGACTCGTCACCAAGAGCAGGACATCATGACTGGACTTAAGTGATTCTGTATCCTGGACCACGTGCTACTTGCTCCAACAAGCTTCAACACACCTCTCAGAGTCCTTGGCTACTCATCACCAGACCAGAGATAGTAATACTTAGAGATTTCAGATGTAGAAGTGAAATAAGAATGTACAGGGGCACCTGGGTGGCTCAGTCAATTAAGCATCTGTGTCTGGCTCAGGCCAAAATCCCAGGGCCCGGGGATCAAGCCCCACGTCAGGATTCCCAGCTCAGTGGAGAGTCTGCTTCTTCCTCCACCTTTCCCCCCTACCACTTGTGCTCTCTCTGTCAAATAAAATCCTTTTAAAAACCCGAGAATATATAAAGTTCTTAACTCAGTGCCTAGAGCAAACTGCCCCCCAAATGGTGTATCCACTATTGATTATCATCTTACCAGCACTGAAGCAACAGAACGCATATTAAGTAATCTGAGAACGTACGGATAATTTTTCACCGTGAGGGTTTTTTGGACCCTTGCTTTCCACATTCCACTCGGCAGAATCCACACAGGACTGTGGAGGCAAGGTGAAGGGGGATCTCAGGAGGCAGGAAGGTCTAGCCGTCAAAGGCCTGCGCAAGGCTTGCAGCAGAAATCTCACCATGTGGTACAGACCCGAAGCAGCGAAGAACATCTCCTTCCTAACATTTCATTCAAAGACAGGGTACAGTGGGGCACCTGGATGGCTCAGTTGGTTGAGTGTCTGGCTCTTGGTCTTGGTTCGGGTGGAGGGCTCAGGTCAAGATCTCAGGGTCCCAAGATTGAGCCCCATGTCAGGCTCCACGCTCAATGTATTGTCTGCTTGGGATTCTCTCTCCCTCTCCCTTCACCCTAACACCATCTACATGAGCCTAAAAATCCAGAGATGGGCCCATATGAACACATCTCAGATACATTTACTGTCCAGAGTTAACAAGGTGCTTTTATAACATTAACAGCAAGCAAAGCAGAAAAAAATCTAAATTTAATTGAAGATGACAAGGGTACACAGTTGACCCTTGAACAACATGGGTTTGAACCCTATGGGTCCACTTATATGTGCCTTTTTGGGGGGGATACAGTTCAGTATGGTACGTGTATTTGCTCTTGTGATTTTCTTTTCTCTAGCCTACTTTACTATAAGAGGGCACAGCATATAATACATATAACATCAAGCTATGTGTGGACTGTTTATGTCAACAGTAGGCTGTATCAGTGGTTAAATTTGGGAGAAGTCAAAAGTCCCATGCAGGTTTTTGACTGGGGACAGGGGCGGCAACTTCAACCCCAGCGTCGTTTTTAAGTCAACTGTGTTACTTTGAGCTTGAAGTCAGCACTTAACATTGTACACATGTTATTACTAATTCTTCAAACCAAAATTCTAGAAGCAAATAAACCAAGGAGCTCTTCAGGATCCCTAAAATATAGACAGGAAGAGGCAAAGAGTCAAGAGAAATTCTGAAAATAAAATTCTCCCCATGTCCTGCAACACCTACCACTTGCCAAGGATTTCTCCTGCTTTTTACCTGAAACCATGCGAAGACACCTCAATGTTTATAGAGTCCAGCTCTGCTGTCAGAAGGCATCAGACTCTGAAGGGAAATGTCCAGTTCTGTTTTCATGGCCTCCTCCCTGCTGACTTTCCAGCTCAAGGCTGGGTGCTGGGGTCAAAAGAAACTCAACTTCTCTTTCTCTGTCAAGTAAACAAATAAAATCTTAAAACAAAACAAAACAAAACCTCAACATAACACAAGCTCAAAGCATCAATATCCAACAAGGCCATCAGAGACGAGAAATGATAAGCTACCTTGCTCTATGCTGGGCAAAGAGAAAAGCTCCAGAAATCTCTTTGTATTCCTCTCAAAGCAGCATTCTAGCAAACTAGGAAGTCACGACTGTTACACAGAAAAAAAGATTCTCAGTATCAATGGGGGAAAGGCTGGTTTAAACAACACTAAAGAGTTTCTCCAACGTAGAACATTTTGGACCCTTTGAAGTGCTAATATTGATTGTGAATGAGTAGCTCCAACCTTATTTGTACCCAGACTCCCTTACTCCTGGAGTCTATGTCCTGGGACAAACGCCTCACATGACAGGAAAAAGTTATAATTAGATTTTTATGCAAATGATGATTGAAGGCTTACTCTGCCCTACTACATTTACAATTGTACCAAGCACAATGTCCCCTAAAGGATCAGTTAATCATGCAAACAGCGTTACGGCAGAGCACGGGGAAACACGTGTTTACCACGAAGACTGGAGAGGTGCTAGGATTACACAAGTTGCCTCACTCCCTCTCTACACTCAACCCACATAGAAAAACTTGAGAAATGCCTTGAATTCCTTCTTGTTCTGTAATTCCCTGCTCCTCTCCTCTCACAAATGCACAGATACTTAGAATCACTCCAAATTAATAATAGGAGTAACTAGGATGTGAAGTTCATGGGAACAACAACTGCCTTTGGTGCAGCCCCTCAGCAGCATGGGCCCAAAGGTGCCCCACCAATAGTGGACTATGCGATGGGAGCAGTAAGAGAGCTCATGTATCATTAACTCACCATTTTATCAACTAGCTGAAATATGTACTGTACAGGTTTCTCTATTTTAGACTGACTCTAAAATGCTCAAATTTCAGGGCACCTGGGTGGCTCAGTGGGTTAAACCTCTGCCTTCAGCTCAGGTCATGATTCCAGGGTCCTGGGATCAGATGGAGCCCTACATCAAGCTCTCTGCTCAGCAGGGAGCCTGCATCCACCCTCTCTCGCTACCTGCCTCTCTGCCTACTTGTGATCTCTGTCTGTCAAGTAAATAAATAAAATCTTAAAAAAATAAAAATAAAATGCTCAAATTTCCTATTTCTTTTTCTCAAAATGTTTTATTTTCCCTCATTTCATTTCTACCATCATCTCCTGCACCCCCCTCAAAAACTATGTTTTTCCTTATGGCTTTTGGGTCAGAAGGAAAATTTTGGTCTCTAGACTACTGTATTCAGTATATGGTTACAGCCAATTGTTCTCAATAAAAGCCCAATTAACTACCATTCAAATGACTAGGAATTCCAATTAATCAGAGCTATGAAGAGAGTCTCCTTTGGGGAAAGGAAGAACAAACACATTTATCTTTCAGAAGTCTGCAATCATACACCAAAAAGCTTTTATCACCAATTTGCTGAAAAAAAAAAAAAAAAAGCAACTGAGCAGGGAGTACAGATATCAAGAAATATCCTATGTTATTAATTTCAAGGCTCTGAACATAATATTTACAAGACGCTACAACACCTTCAAATGAACAAATAAGTTCAACATTTTTCCAAACTCAATTCACTATGACAAAATCAGTCAAAGGCATTTTAGAAAAATTTCTAACAACTGTGTTTTTTCCTTTAAGGATGAGGGAAGGAAAGAACAGGGCAATTCTGCTCTAGTTCCTCCTTAGTCACCCCAAAACTCAAGTTCATGAGACTATTCCCAGCTCCATGTCTGCTAGACAGCTGGTCGTGGCCAGGGTGTTCCTATGGGTAGCTCCCAATCTTAGCTGGGCTGTGCTCCCACCTATTAATGGCAGTCCTGCATAGTCCCTGCATGCCAGCTCTCCCCCAGCCCCAGACTACACCAGTTGGGACAAGCATTCGAGTTGTGTCCTCAGCTCCCAGGTTGCAGGAACCTTGAGGACTCACTTCTTCACTTCCCACCTTACTTGTACTGAAACTCAGAACCTAAAACTCGAACCCTTCACCCTCTAAACTGCTTCCCCTGAGGTGGCCTTTGGCCTCTAGTCTCCCATGCCTAAGATGTGCTCCCCACACCACTCTTCATCTGCCTTCCCATCAAGTTCCACCTAGTCTGGGGGGAATTCATCAACCACAGCTCTCCTCTGTGCTTAACCATGTCACATTGAAATCATCTAGTTAGATGTGATCACTAGATTGTGAGTTCTTGGAAGCAGGGGCTGTGGCTTCCCCCATAGTCCTAGCCTCGGCTAGAGCACAGTTCCTAACACATCAAGGACTCATATATCAAAATATCTTGTATGAGGGGCACCTGGGTGATTCAGTGGATTAAGCCTCTGCCTTTGGCTCAGGTCATGATCTCGGGGTCCTGGGACTGAGCCCCACAACAGGCTCTCTGCTCAGCGGGGAGATATATATATATATATATATATATATATATATATATATATATATATATATATATATATATATATCTT
>NC_081569.1:42195263-42349004 GCF_022355385.1 Mustela nigripes | reverse complement strand
GTATGATTAGTAACTCCAATATATATATGTATGATTGTATGATTATGTATGATTATATGATTGTATGATGTATGATGTATGATTGTATGATTAGTAACTCTATTTCACCCAGTAACTCCAAGACACTGGATTGGGGGGGAGCTTTAAAAGGCTGGGGTACAGGGCGCCTGGGTGGCTCAGTGGGTTAAGCCACTGCCTTCGGCTCAGGTCATGATCTCAGGGTCCTGGGATCGAGTCCCGCATCAGGCTCTCCGCTCAGCGGGGAGCCTGCTTCCTCCTCTCTCTCTCTGCCTGCCTCTCTGCCTACTTGTGATCTCTCTCTGTCAAATAAATAAATAAAATCTTTAAAAAAAAAAAAAAAAAGGCTGGGGTACAGCTACACAGTCAGGCCGGCGTCAGGTGTCAGAGTGTGTGTGTGTCTGGGTATGTGTGAGTGTGCATACATGTACAGAAGAGAAGGGGCTGCCTTATTCTGTGATCACGCTCCACCCCTGTACCTCTAAGTCAAGGTCCCAGTTAAAGCCCCTTTCCCTTTTTTAATCCAGGGATTGGCTGAAGACTCACTCTTCCGCCACAAACCTTTAGGAAGTTTCTCTCCTGTTTGGCTTAGTGTCAATTAGGGAACTACACTATTTAGTATTTATTCCCTCTTTCCTATCCCACAAGCAAACAAAAGTTTTAGGAGCTTCAGCGATTAGAGAACAGGACCAAAAAATAACCCTCTACAAGCTATGATCCTATCCCTCCACCCCTAAAGCAAACCTGTCTTCTCAGTCACTCCAGCTTGACTCTGTGGGCGAGCACGAAGCCATGCCGAGTACTAACAGTGGAACTGGACGTACGGGAAGAGGTAAATGTCACCATCGACTCTACGAGCATGTCTTAGAAAGGTGGGGCAAAAAGCTGTGGTGAAGATACCACGAAGGGACAACCGTACAGTGTCACATTATTGGCACTCAAAGGAAATGAACGGTCAAGCCTGGACTTGTCAAGAGGACTTGGAGGAATCTTAAATGTCTGTTACTAGATGGAAAGCTGACGTGAAAAGGCTACATACTATAGGACTGCAACCATAGGACAATCCAGAAAAGGTACAACTATGGAGACAATCAAAGACCAATGGTGGCCAGCGACTGGGGAGAGGGAGGCATGAAGAGATGGAGCAGAGTTTTTAGGGCCGTGAACCCGCTCTGTATGATACTGTAATAGTGGATACACGTCAATGTACATTCGTCAGCGCTCACGGAATGTACACCACGGGTGATGGGCAACAGTGAACCCGACCGTGAAGTATGGGCTTTGGGTGATTCTGATGTGTCCACACGGGTTCATTGATTCTAGCAAACGGACCCTTTGGTAAGGGCTGCTGGTAGCTGGGGAGGCTGTGTGTGTGTGTGGAGAGCAGGCATATGCAAACTCTGCATACTTTCTGCTCCATTTGCTGCAAACCTAAAAGTGCTCTAAAAAAAAAAAATCCATGAAAAAAATTAAAATTAAAAAACTTTTTTTTTTTTTTAAAGCAAGAAAGGAAGGTGAGGTGTTGGCTCTCCATATGCCTCCAGTAGCACCAAAGCCAGGGAAATCCCTCCAGGGGCCTCACCCCTGTAGGGAGGAGCCCAGGGACAGATCAAGGGTGAGACAAGGGGGGCTGGGTATCAGAAACAGTGATGAAAAATCAGGAGCCACCACTATGTGACCTGTCGGTATCTGAGTAGTGAGGTTGAGCAGCGGCTACCCAGGAGCATTCTAACCTGCTAGAACGGACCCGAAGCAGTTGTAACCTCCCTACTTTTAGTCCCACTGCCACCTCGGCCTATAATTTGAGGGCTATTCCCCCATGCCAGCACCTTAAGAACAGCTTCTAGAGTGTAACAACTCAGCTAAAGGACACGAAGAGAAAATGTAACTTCCTCAAATGGGAAGCCATCTGGCTTTCCTCAGCAGTGGAAAACTCATCAACTGGAATTGAATATCACAAGGCTGCAGCCAGCAGAAGGATCGGTCAACCTCTTTAGGAGACGTGCTGAGCACCCATGAACCCGCAGAAGGGCTCATTCCTCCAGCCCCCCAAGCATGGCATTCTGAGTGCCGTGAGCCAACATAGGACAACATAAAAGCAATGCAGGAATCACGGTGCACTGTGAAATTTCATCAGTCTCTGGGCAATGTAAAATAAGGACCGCAAACAAGAGCATCAGATCATTTGGGAGGGATGGTCTGGCTCATCAAGTACAAAGTAGCTACTCAGGTTCACACAAAGTGAAAGTCAGGGACACTTACTTTTTCTAAGTAAGAACCTATCATCACTTGGCTCTGATTAGGAGCTATTGTATCCCTCAAACTTCATCTTTCAAAAGCATTTTTGCTGCCCAAACAGCTCTTAGTATGTGCACTTGGGTGTTCATAAATTGCCACCTGATATATTTTTCAATAAATTAAGTCCCTCTTATCTTTCCTCAACTGGCCAATGACTCCTCACCTATTAGTAGGTTCCCCCTACCCTTGCTGTTCTCTCAATCTTGCAGATTTCTCTGTGTAATCTGATACAATTCATTGTATCATGTTGCATTCATTCTAATACAGGTTCTACAGGGTTCTAGGACTATGACAGGTAAGATACACTCCCATGCTCAGTGCAGAGCCCCGCGCTGGGTTGCCCAGGGCCAGGGGGACCCTGGTTCCCTTATACTCCTGCGGACTCAACATGGGCAGTGTGGGTCCTCTGAGCCTCACCTCACCCCCGTGCAAAAGGCAGAGAAGAGAACATCCCTCACAAGCCAACTCAAGGGCTGCAGAAGCATAAAGCCGGGGCAAACATGCCAGTAACAAATACCAACTTTCTTCTTAACATGTGTGACCTTCTGGCTCTGTAATTTAGCTTAAAATCTGTAATAGCAAGAAAGAAGACTCACAGGGAGCTTGGCTGTCTCAGTCGGTGGGGCATGCAACTGTTGACCTCAGGGTTGTAAGTTCAAGCCCCACCACGTGTGTAGAGATTACTTAAAAATAAAATCGTTAAAACAAAAGAAAACAAGGACCCACAGCTTTCCTTTCAGGGCATTTTTGCCATTGGGAATTATAATATGTTTTAAAATAACGGTTTCAAATTAAGTACAGTTATTTCTGAGCAATGGAGTTTCAGATCTTTTCTTTACAACATCAAACACCATATAAATACTAAAGAGTTCCTGCTAGAAAGCTCAAACACCCATGAAATAAAGGGAGTATTTTAATGAACCCCTAAGTCGACATCCCTCTGATTCCATGGTTCCCAACTCACGGGCAGTCATTTCACCCAGAGCCTCTGCCCTCTCTGTGCTAATCATCCTCCCTGGCCATTCATTTGAGGCAAATTCCAAATACCATAGCATTCCATCCTCACAGTTTTATAAAACTGGTACTTTTCATGAGAAAATGAATAAAGTTGTCACTTCAAAAAAAATTATCAAGTTAAGCTTATCCAAGTTGCAGTCATCCCGTTCCCTGCTGCACACAGCAAGACAGATGACCTAACAGGGACTCAGCAGGCCTAAGGTAGGATTCCTGGCAGCGGAGGAGCTGGCTGGCTGAGTGTGGGCCCGACAGCCCACATCACACACATCCCCGCCCCGCCCCGCCCCCGGCTCTCCTCCGGAGGAGGAAACTCAGGATGTGAGGTCTCTGAGGCTCCAGGTCATCTGCTGGGGCATCACTAGGACTTTTGACTTTTGTAATGACTCTGTCATTTCCAGCAATGGCTTCACTAACCAGAGTAACTTAGCCTCTATTTGCTCTTTGTGAAAAAGAACAAATACATATTCTAGTATCGAAGTCTTCTCTAGAAGCAAGTTTCTTCAATAGGATGCTTATATTTAAAGAACAAAAAAAGAATGGGGCACCTGGGCAGCTCAGTGGGTTAAATAAAGCCTCTGCCTTTGGCTTGGGTCTGATCTCAGGGTCCTGGGATCAAGCCCCACATCGGGCTCTCTGCTCAGCAGGGAGCCTGCTTCCTCCTCCTCTCTCTCTCTCTCTCTCTCTCTGCCTGCCTCTCTGCCTACTTGTGATCTGTCTGTCAAAAAAAATCTTTAAAAAATAAATAAATAAAATAATAAAAAACAAAAACAAACAAAAAACCAAAGACCTTTCCAATCTATTTCTTCCTCAATCTCCTGAAATTTAAAAAAAGTATGTACATATATGCAGAGTAGAATCCTGCTGGAGTCTCTTGTCTCTATCCTTATGGAATCAGTAAAAGCAATTTTCCTGCTTCCTCCCTGCCCTGCGATGAGATGACCAGTCTCCCCACAGAACTGAGCTGTTAAAAAACACTAATGCAGGTGGCCAGAGGCCTTTGGGGAAGGAGGACTCCCTAGAGGGTACACTGTGGTACCCTCTAAGGTAACTGAAATCATTAAAAAAATTATTTTGGATCAACTCATAATTCAAATACAAACTACTCAGGGCATTGTGTAAGCCGCGTAGCTCACAGTGGACTTTGATTCTCCGGATCTGTATTACCCCACATGAGGCTAGCCACAGAGCTGGGGAGCACTGAACGTGCACATTCTCTGTACCAACGTGTGCAGGGACAGGAAGTCCAGAGAGCTGGAAGACTTACAAAGTCTTATGAAGACTTTACTCCTTACAAAGAATAAAACACTTCATTAATAATTTTTATGTCATTTGAAATATGAACATTTTGATGTACTGGGTTAATCAAAATAATCAAATTAATAATTAAATAAATAAAATTTATTTAATTTCACCTTTTTAAAATGTGGCTATTAGAAAATCTAAAATTTGGGAGTCCCTGGGAGGCTCAGTGGGTTAAACGTCTGCCTTCGGTTCAGGTCATGATTTCAGGGTCCTGGAATCGAGCCCCGCATCGGGCTCCCTGCTCAGCGGGAGGCCTGCTTCTCCCTCTCCCTCTGCTGCTCCCCCTACTTGTGCTCATTCTCTCTCTCTCTCTTCTAATTCCTTTTCATACCGGCATAAATATGTTTCAGGTTAACCCAGCCTCACTAGTGTTATTTGAACATCATCCCAAAGCTAAAGTTAATTCACTTGGACTTGTTTTTAATTATCTTGTATACTCCCCCTAATGATTCCTGACAATTCCCATTAAGACTTGAATATTTAAGTGTTCCAGTAAGACCATTACAGCTACCCTGAGCATAAAATACCACGTAATCATCAGATAGACCCCTTCAGAATGAGAATCAAAACATTTAAATGCCATGCTATTTAAAAAGCAATTCCCAGTCCATATTTTTAATCTCACAATCAGAATATGATAACATTTCTTCTAACTATCATGACCTTGGGTATTAGAATTACACTCTATGCAGCTGAGAAAATATACAGACCCATATTTCTACTCTAAGACAAGGGAAGGCTGGGCATTCAACATAAACCAGGAGGAGAGCCACTCACCGGTTTCCAGTGAATGAAAGCATGAACATCTGATTTAACCAAGTACTGAACACTGATTTTTAAGTTTTATTTATTTTAAAGAGAGAGAGTGTGCACAAGTGAGCAGGAGGGGCAGAGGGAGAGGAAGAGAGAATCCCAAACAGACTCCACACTAAATGTTCAACCCAACGTGGGGCTCAATCCCAGGACCCCGAGATCACAACCTGAGCGGAAACCAAGAACTGACCACTTAACTAACTGAGCTACCTAGGTGCTCCTGAGTTTTGTTTTGTTTTAAAGGGAAGTCAGACACTATGCCTGACCTCTTGAAGGTCAGTCGACTTTAGGGTGCTTCCCCGTTATGTTTTCCTAATCATCAGCAGGGATCAGAGTAAGTTGGGTCTTTTCTGTTTTTCCCATGACTCCAAGGAAATAGAGGAACTAAGTAAAACCTCCATTATCTAGCCCAACGGCACTCAAATGGTGGTCTGCCTACCACCCGTGTGTGACTGGTGTGCAGGAAGTACAGAAACGGAGAGTAAACATGTGGAAGCTATTATAGCAATTCAACAATTTACACTGGCTAAATGTGATTTTAAAATGCTTATATTTTGCATTTTTTTCAAATATTTTATTTTTATTGCATTTTACGGAAGTAAGTCAGCCCAAAACAAATTATAAATTGAATAACTGACCCTTCATTTCAGAAACACTAAACCCAACTCACCAGAATCTCCAATTTTCTGGTCACCTCAGTCTACACGGTTAAGATCTGGGGGCAGAAGGAAGCACAGGCAGAAAGGGAGCTGGGACTCTGTTTTTAGAGAAGAGAAACTACCACTCAGGAGAGGGTGAGTCCAACAGAACAACTTGTGAGACCTAGCTCAGATGAGGGTCTGTATCACAGTCCTATTTGCACATCTACAATGACAACGCCCTCCTTCTTCAGTTACAGAATGCCACGGATGAGAAGCCACATGGTGCTGCTATAATCCCATGGTGATGGGTCCCAGTTTCAGAAATACCCAATTATATACAAACTCAAGCTCATATGGGGAATGATTACACCTCAATGAAGCACAAATGTCAAGTGTTTTTCCCCCACGGGTGGAAATTCAAGTGTTTTTTAAAAGCCAAGTGGAGATTAAAAGCTAAGAACTCGTAGGCAAGGAGCTGATCCCTAAGCACCAAGCGAATACAGAGTGTTCTGATCAACGGGAGAATGGACAGGCAGCCCTGAAGAAGGCACAATGGAGCCGGGAAGACAGATGGTTCCCGAAGCTATCAGGACATCCAGCAGCTGAAGTGTGGAATGACTCTCAGACTAGCAGACACTTCAGTTACATTTGGTCTCCGCACCCGCTCCTTAGCCCTGGCTCAGCCAATGGAGGGGCTCCTAGCAAGGCTGCGTCCCTCTGGCAGCTGGGACCCAAGGCTGAGGACCCGAGCAGAGAGCCAGGCAACTCTGCTCCCTCCCCAGGGCCGGCAGCCATCTAGGAGCCTGTGCAGCCACTTCCCCTCCAAGCCTCAGTGTCCTCATCTGTACAGAGAGTTAATAAGCAATACCCCTAGGGGTGAAGGGAGAGTTGGTTTTGTTGTTCAAAGATTCAGGAATTCCAGAAAGCTGTAGACTGAAGAAAAGAAGCCACAGCCCAGAAGAGGAGGGGGATTCCTGGGGCAAGGGAACCTTATGAGAGATGGGAAGGGGGAAGACACTTCCAACCTGGAGCACTTTCCCAAGCCTGGACATTGGCCGTGACAGAGGAGGGAAGCCTGACATGTGGCACCTCGGGGACCTGTGTTTTCCATGAGAGATGGGAGGAGCATGTGCTCTGAAAAGGGGGTACTGAGGAGGAGATAGTGTAAAGGGACTTAAACCAAGGTGCATACTGCCCAGAAGGACCCAGGCATGCACGGACCAGAGGCCCCTAAAAGGACACCCCATGGGAAGAGGGGGTGGTCATAATATGTACGTCCCTGATGGGTCCCCAGAGGTGGGCATGAGGCCTTTGTTCACCAGGGCTCAGGGCAAGGGCGTCAGGGAGCTCGAGTCCCGCAGAAAAGACCTACTGGAAGGTGGAAGTGAAAGCGGGGAGCCTTAACCGCGTGGGAGTTCCAATACGGAGGTTTCAGTGAGGTCAAAGAGCAGGCAAAGGACATGCGCGTATGGTGCCATCAGGGCGAGCAGACAATATCAAGGGGCACAATTTCTGGGCAAACCACACCTCACTCAGGGTGGGGCTGTGACAACTGGAAGGTAAGGTGGTAACAGAGGGCCAGTCAGGAGTCCGTTCCGGAGCTGGGATGTTCACGGGTTCATGGGCAGGGGCGCTGCAGCCTGGACGTGGGGAGATATATGGGCTCAGCTGGAGGATTCTATCCCATGGGCATGATCTTGCCCTTGAGTACTTGCACAAAACTCTGCTGTCCCAGAGAGCACAGCGGTTCAGCACCGAGGCTTGGAGCTCTGTGCATCCACACAGCGGCGCCCAGCGTTACCCCTCAGAGCATGAAGCTTTCCAGCACTCTAGAAGGAGGCATCAAAGACGGACACCCCACCCCACTCCTGGCTTAACTGGCCTGACACCCTTCCCCAGGGAAGCCTTGTGAACCTGAGCCAAAGGGCTGGTGTGCACTTGTGGGCCGTGTAAGCAAGAGTAGAAAAATGGCTGATGTGCGGTGGAATCTTGTACAGAATAAGTAACGGCTTTGAGGGAAAAAAGAGAGAGTGAGAGAGACTGGGGAGGGCCCAGAGCAGCTTCCTGAAGAAGCCAGAGCTGGCCAGAGAGACGCCCACAGCTGAGGAGCAGCCACCAGGCCAGGACAGAAAGGCACAGAAGGAGTGGACAGACAGAAGGAGTGGTCGGGAGGGCAGCTGTGTGGTGGCAGCAGGGAGTCAGGTGGCCCACAGGGCAGGAAAGGATCGGGCCAGGAAAGGCGGCTGGAACAAAAGTACTGGGAAGCAGCTTTTGGGCACAGTTTGGTCACTGACAGAACACACAGTGAGCAGACACTACTTCTCATGTATTTGGAGACCTCTGGCTTGTACCACATATTCTGGCGTGAAAAGTCTGGCAGAGAGGTGGGTAAAAAGGTTTCATTTAGGAGGGGGTGCTGTCAGCAGCCCACCTAAGGGCACATATGTGGGGAGAAGCCTCCAGACAACAGAAAGCCCCTGCCAACTGAGTATTTCTTTTTTTTAAGATTTTATTTATTTGACAGAGAGAGATCACAAGCAGGCAGAGAGAGAGGGAGAAGCAGGCTCCCCACTGAGCAGAGAGCCCGATATGGGACTTGATCCCAGGACCCCGAGATCATGACCCGAGCTGAAGGCAGAGGCTTAACCCACTGAGCCACCCAGGTGCCCCCTGAGTATTTCTTTTGAGACAAAGGCTGTGCATCGTGTCAAGCCCAAGAACCCAGAAGGAGGAACCTAACTTACAGAACTAGAAGGAAAAGAAGTACCTGTTATGTTCCTACCAAGTGCCAGGCAAGAGCTACAGCATCCCCACACCTCAAAGCATGGGACACAAAGAGAATGAAGGGCAGCCCAGTCCCTGTCCTGCCCTGGGATGTTGTGATTCAAAAAAGAGGGGAAAAAGTAAGAGACCCGAGCAACTTTTCCACCAAACAGAAGAGACATTTACTATTAATGAATTTTTGGTTTAAAACTAGTTCGTGTATTTTTCTTAAAGATTTTATTTATTTTTTTTGACAGAGAGACACAGCGACAGAGGGAACACAAGCAGGGGGAGTGGGAGAGGGAGAAGCAGGCTTCCTGCTGAGTAGGAAGCCCGATGCGGGGCTTGATCCCAGGACCCCAGGATCATGACCTGAGCCAAAGACAGACACTTAATGACTGAGCCACCCAGGCGCCCCTGGTTCATGCATTTTTAGGGGTAATAATTATTCTTCCAAAAAGAACCTCCACTTTTAGAGTTGCATACAGAAACACATACACATGTACACACACAGTCGAAATGCTAGGTGGAGGGTTTACTTCAAAACAACTGAGAGGAGCAGGACGGATTACAGACAAAGCCAAATCGATCATGTGTTAACCACGGGAGCTGGGTGACAGGTACCTGGAGGCTCACACTGCTCTTCTTACTTCTGCGGGTGTCCGCCCTTTCCAATTAAAAAAACAAATTGAAGGCGACACAGGAAGGTATAGTACATTGTGTTTCACCTAATTGTGTTAGAACAATGACATTTCTGCAACAAACTCTGGAAGTGTGAAGGAAGGTGCTTTGGGCTTTAAAGGCAGTTTCTGCAACAGTTCCATTGGGAAGGAGCAGTTCGAGTTTTCTAAAGAAGCAAGACTTGGTGGTGTGCATACATGCAATCACGCCTGAGAAGGTCCAGGGGACTACACCTGCTCCAATAGTGTGTCACCCTGACATCAAAATTTGGCACTTTCCCCTCTGATGACATGAAGTAAGGCTGACTGACTCACAGGCATGAGGGGCAAGAGACTCTTGTCACGCTTTGTTGCCCAGTTGAGGAATCAAGCAATGCCAAGGTGAAGTGTCAGGCCCATCTCTGGAGCACTATCACTGTGACTGGCATCCCCATTTTAAAACCACAAGAAAGATGGCAAAAATCCAGGGGGAAGAAAAATAGGTAATACCTGCTCTAAAAGTTAATAGCCCATAATGGTGATTTGATAATCACCAACAGCCCTCAATTAGTAACAGTCAACCGACCCAGCCACCACCCCTCCCTACAGACACACACCCTTCCATCACCAAACTCAAAACATCTTACGCTACCATTTCCAGAAGAATGGTCTTAAGCCAGTGGTTCTCAGCCATGGGCAACCGGCCCTCGGGAAATGCTGGCATTGTTTGGGAAAAGTGTTTGGTTGTCACAATGGCTGGCATCTGATGGTTAGAGACCAAGGCCATTGTTCAATATGCTGCAACATGCAGAAGAGTCCGACAGGACAAAAAATGATCTCAACCAAAAAAAGGTCAGTAAGCTCAAGTTGAGAAGTCCTGGCTTAAGCAAGTAGAATTAAGTGTTAAAGGAATTTCCAAACTGGTTCAGAGAGGCAGGGAGGGGGAGAAAGAGACAGGGAGACAAAGAGAGATAAGGAAAGAAAAAGATAAAGAACTGACACGGTCTTTTACAAATCTTTTATATATTTCTATCAGTATTCTTTAACCAGACGTGATATTTGATGCCACATTCTCTAGTGTAACTCTGTTTTGTCCACTAACACGAGGAGCCAAACACTTGAGAGGCTACAATTGCCAAGACCAATATTTGCTTTTTTCCAACGGCCATGTTTACCCAAGATTATTCTGCTCTTGGTGAACTAGAAACCAACTGGCTGTTGACACACTTGGAAGAGGGCCAAGGAATAGTCTGGCACCCTTCCCCATGGGAGGCGAAGGAGAAGTGTGGTCCAAGAAGATCTGTAAAAACCACCTAAGGTTTTGGATGGAAACCACTTTGAAATCACTTTGCAAATAAGCTCCTATCAACAGGGGAGTCCTGTTAACATTTTCAATAGCACTGAAGTCTTGAGAAGAGTAAAGAAAAGGGGGAAACCACAGGAAGAAGGAAGTTCGGGAAGAAGGAAGAAAGAGAACAATTAATCCCCAGAGAATTTAACAGAGCTTGGACTTGAAGAAAGCAGAAAGGAAAAGCCACTCACACGTGATAACTGTTCCATCAAGTGTAGCTCTAAAGCCAGGAGGGATGCTCTTTTGTTAGCTCTGAAATATAACTCACAGCTGACCCTCACAATGATCAATAATAGCTTCTTATTTGAACTCTACTGTTTGCATTCACCTGTGTGGTGTGTTTACATAAGGAATTCGGGCAACAGAAATTCAGCTGCACCTAACCTCACACTCACCAGATTTCTCATGTGCCACAGAGTTCTGTAGTTGACAGCCACTGCCCTTGACCACAAAAAATGAACTACAGCTGCAGAACTATCGTGAATTTCACCTGCTTATATAAGCAGCAAGGATTTCTGGCTTAAGACCGTGCCAACCTTGCCTAGGAATTCTAGATGCTACCCCATCGGGAAAGTGTGGGCACTACAGTGTGCCCGAGATGGCAATCTTAATGTCCTAGCAATCCTGGGTGCCAAATGCTTGGGCTTATGTTCCTGCCTCTAGAGGAAACTTTCTCAATCTTTTGGCCTCTCCTAGAAAGGAGTTGAGGCTTTAGACCCAGAAAGGTCAGGCCAGAGATGCCCAGCCCCAAGTGTCCATGACTTTGGGGTACAGAGGACAATGATACAGCAGACTCTTTGGCCCTCCCGTAAGGACAGAGACCCAACCTGTAGCCTGTAATGGTTCAATAGTGGCCTCTGAAAAAGATATGGCCATGCCATGATCCCTGAAGCCTGTGACTGTGACCACATTTGGGGAAAGTTCTAGATTTACATATTGGTATTGAGAAGTGATCATCCTAGATTACACGAGTAGGTCCTAAATCCGATGGGAAGTGCCCTCGTGAAGGCCAGAAGAGAACACAAGGAGAAGGGGAGCCCATGTGAATCTCCTCCCCAGGAGTTTTATCAAAGCAGGAATATTGACACATTCAAGAAAGGAGACTAGAAGTCAACACCACCCCCAGACTCTGACTCAAAAAAACTCAGCGATCCTTCAAAGAGTCCGTTCATCTTTCCTAAAAATCCCGTATTCTTCCCCAAGAGGCCTACATCCTCCTCCCTTTGCCTATTTACCACGTTTAGGCCTGAATTCTCAACCACCTCTCCCAATTACTCATTTTTACCCTATGTGTATCTCTCCCAAGTCCATGAGGTATACAGGTCAACAAACTGGTTTTCCTCTTTTTAGTCTTTTATTATAAGGGGTCTCAGCTAACAACTCACAAAGGCAGAGGAAAGAGTCCCCCACCCCCACCCCCCGGCTCACCTAAGTCACCCAGCTTGGGGTAATGTGTTAAGGCAGCTGTAGGAAACTACCGCCTGGTCTAATTCCAGGCTTGTCCAACCCCAGCATCTCAGAACGGCCCAGTCTAGGACACCTAGGACAAGGACATCCTCCTTCCCACGGTCCCTAAAGAGCCGAGTGAAATGGACTTGAGGACAGGTGTTCAGCCTGGAGGGTCAAGGGTCTTTTCCAGAGAACTAGCTCTGGAGCATGGTACAGAGAGAGTGTTTGTGTCTGGCATGGAGCAGAACCCCACCCGAAGAAACAACGCTTCCACAGGGGTCTGTGAGAACCATCCCAACACCTCGGGGGCCCTCTGATAAGAGACTGTCATCATGAACCACCTCTGCTGCCGATTACTAAGGATCTCCCAAGGGCTGCACACTAGATGCTTTCAACAACATTAAAAGAGAACTACTTAGAGTTTTGATTTCGTTCTTCTCTGCATTTTCTTTAAATTGTCCCCTCTTTACATATATAGGCCTGAAAACACTTGCTTAATGTAGCACCTAAGAAGAAAAAGGCTTGGTTGGCTTGACTCCTGAGGAAACTGAGGCACGGAGTGGCTTGGGTAGTCTCCCCCAAGTCACCTGGCCAGTCAGTGGAAGAACCAATACCGTAACTGCAAGCCAACTCTGCGGCCTCCCTACACCCTGTGAAGTCTGTCCCTTCCCCTTCCAACACCCAGCCCTACCAGGCCTGCCCCAGCTCTGTCCTCCTACAGCAAGAGCTCCATTCCTTGCCTCAGCCTTCGGCACCACCAGACCTCTTTCTCTTGGCCCCAATCCCTTACAAAGTTTAATTCGACAGTAATTAGGTATATAAAAATGTTCATGTCCCCCATCAAGGGCTCAGAGAACTCAATTCAACAGACAACAGTGACATCTGAACAGTTACATTCTAAGAACTACAGAGGACAAGAGGAAATTCCAGAGCTCTTAAACCAAACCGTCCTCTTCAGCTACAAACCAGCTCAGAGGCTTGTCAGAGTTTATGATCCCCTATAAAGGCTCACAGTATTCAAGCAAGATCCTGCCACTCTTTGTCAGAAATATCACCACCCCAGGGGAGGCATTCTCTGTTAACCACTCCAACCTCTTTCAGCCCAAATCCACCCACCCCCCGCTCCCAAACAGTTTCCACTGAATCTCTAAGACTCAAAGGTTTACAGCTTTCCCCCTAGGTGCTACCTCTAAGGGAAATACTTTGACAATGTGTTTCAGACATCGTTACAATGCCAAGTCCCTGAAATCAGCAGTAACAGCAAGGTAGGGAGATCCATTCTCACAGACTAATCTTAGATGCAGAAGTGCTTCCAAATATAAAGATGCTCAACATTCATTCTTCATGCTAGGAAGAACTTGACCACAACTTTATGATCCAAAGAAGATGCGAAGTTAAAGCTGTTGTATTTTCTCAACTGGGTATGACACGGCCAGAAACATACTGTTTATGAGAACCTGAGAAACTGCTTGCTCCATAAGAAGTGGAGAAAACAAAAGCAATATTGTCCTTATAGCATGACCCCAACTGTGTCAACCCAAGAAATAAACAAACCGACCAATCCCATCAGGGAAAACAAGACAGGAAGTCAGTCAAAACACAGTTTTCTCTGGAGTGGAGTGGAGCCAAGGGTTTTTCCTTCTCTTTTACCTTTTAATATTTTTCGTGCATTTTCTAAAATGAACATGCATCGCATTTAGAGTTGAGAAAAAATGAGCTTCACGTAAAACCAACCAACCAACTCCTATAGTGGCTGAGTCCTCCGGAGTGACCAGCACAGGGCTCCTGGCTAATGGGCACTGTCCTCCCTCCTCAGCCTCCAGGGCCGCTTCCCTTTTCCCCGTGCACTCCCCTTCTGGCACCTTTCCTTCCTTCATGTTCCCAGCATCTGCCTCACACCCTCCCCCTCAGTGCTTCTACACATGCAGGTGTGTGTGCTTCCCGCCTCCTCTCCCACACTGGGAAGGAGGTTCCAACAGGGCATGGGATTTCATCTTTCCATGAGTCACTCCGGTAAACCCGGTGCCTAACAAAGTCTCTGGCAGATCCTAGGGTTCCATCAGTATTTGCTGAAGGGATGAACAGAGAAGCCTTGTACATCTCATTACCTGTAGCCTCCTTGCTAACCTGGCAGCCTGCCCCTCCTGCTCTCTTACACCTTACCAGGGGTCATCCGTTCCCACCTGTTTTCAAGGAACGCACGCCTGGCCTCATAAAACATTTGGCATCTCTACTTGTTTCCTTGCCATCTTAACAGCAACAGCCACACCAGGTCAGCAATGATCACTGACACCTGAGAGCGTGTACATGTCCTCTCCCCTCCCCTCACCATATCCTGGAGAAGGGGCTCTGGTCATCACTCTCCTTTCACAAAGGGAACTGGGGCTTAAGCAGGTCAAGGAGCGCCCTCACTTACAGGCAGGAAAGAATAAGGGCTGGCTGACTCCAAAGCCCGGGACTGGACGAGACTCTGCTGGGGCCAAGAGCCAGTTTGTCTGGTCTCTGCCGCGGATGTTAAGCTTCTTGTGGGCAGAAGAACACACGCTGCTCTTCTGTGAAGGTGGCCACGACTGCCCCACACAGCGCACATTCCGATTCTTGCAGATTTGAGCTGCAGAGCGGTTTTAGTGTGCACTGATCCTTTATGTGGGCTAACCCTCCCATATTCAACGTTTAAATGGTCTGCCTAGCAAAACGAGGGTCATCCAAACAAGTTTCAATTCATTCAGATTAACATGGCTATGCAAGGAATTTAAGGGTCCAACTGTTGCCAGACAGTGCCCCCCACCAAGCAAGTGATCAGAGGCACTTCATTAAGTTGTATGTTAATTGTTGCTCTTAAATATCCATTAGCACAGATCCCCTAAAAACCGGCTATTGGGCAATGATGTCACAGATCGTGTTTCAAAAAGCTCTTTTAGGGACATCATCAGTCATCCAGCACAATTTATTATGTAAATGCTTTCCTATTTTCAAATTTTCCCTAGAATTCTCTAAATGAGGTAACTTTCCACTATTCGAAACTCATGAAATCTTTTCTATACCCAATGAGTATTGTTAACGCTCCTCAAATTAGTTAGGAACTTGGCTCACCCTGCCAAGTCAGTGGAAAGTTTGGAAAGCCCTGAGTGTTAGCAAGGCAGACCCACAGGGTCTCAGCACTCCCTAACAGCTAGTGTGGGGCTGTGGCTCCTCAATCTCTAACAAGTGGACACACAGGCATTAGCACACACCCCCCACCACCTCTCTCCCCTCCTAGGGCTATTTGCACAGGCAACAAAGGGGGTATCCGTAAGCATTGCACAGAGCAGGTATTAGCCAGTGGGAGGCAAGCTGCATTTTACATAGCACAATAAAACTAATGTGCTCCGGAGAAACAACCCAGAAGCAGGATCTGTGATAAAATCTGCAAGGGATAAAAGTGCAGGAGGGTCTAACCTACAGTGCCAACAGAAATTCCTTTTCCAGGTCGAAAATCTTGGTCATTTCTAGATGGAAACGAGCATCACCACCACCACAGGAACAGGCCCACTTGGACCTGCCCAGGGAGGATTCTGAGGGCCCCTCCTGTTCCCTGTGAGACCAGCCTCCCAAACCCATGTGGAAACTAGAAACCTGGGCTGGCTGACCCACCAAATGTTTCTCATCAAGTTTACAGGGGTGCATCCTATACGGGGAAGAGCCCAGACAAGGCCTCTAAAGGACCAAGTCTGTCCCCAACTTGCCTCATACAAGACGCGTGGCTACAGTGTTTGAGCCTCTTAGTCTCCCTCCCTCACAGGTAAACTAGGACTCGCACTGCTTAAAGCTCCAACCCTAGACGATGTCAGGACATGTGCAATAATTTCAGAAGTTGAAACACTGCCACTGAGGAGATGCACCCTGTTGTTGGGGTTTTTTTTCTGTTTTTATTGTTTTTTGTTGTTTTTAATTAAAAGTTGCCTAGGGATTCATTTAATGGCCCACCAAGTAGAAATGACGTGTGTGGCCCAAGCTAGGCACTGGGAAATATGGAAAGAAATAAGGCCAGGGCTTCGCTGTGGAATGAGTGCCCCAGTGATGGGAGAGGGGAGACCTACCAACAAATGAGGTCAATAAAATGGGATGCACACTGGGGTGTTCATCCAAAGTGTTCCACCAGGGGGGTTCTAGTTGTGATATCTCTGGGGTACACACATCCTCACGGAACCACAGAAGGGTTCCCAAGGGAGCAGGTAGGCTGGACAGACTCTGAAAGGCTGACAGAAACCACGGCTAAGGCACAGCAAGGGGGGACAAGGGCCAATGGGCCTAATGTGGGAGGGGTGGTGAGAAGGAGCAGTCAGAGGGACACACGGGCCAGGCACCACACCTCTGTTAAATGCATTCCATCTTCACTGACCTGCTGTGGCTCTAAGAAATCCCAAATTAAAGAGGAGGGTCACAACCTAGACACAGAGTCAGGCCAATCTCAGCCTCGCCCTGCCGTCTCATGACTCTGCCGCCAGCATCCAGCTAATCAGATAAGACAGCAAGACATAGGGGTAAGACGAACCAAAATGGTTTAGAGAAAAACAATCTTAGATCCCAAGCCGACAAGCCTGTAATATTACAGCAACATATTTACCTGATATGGGCCATAAATTGGCTCCAGATTTAAAAACAAAAAACAAAAAACCTCAAACATACGTGCTAAGAGAAAATAGCTTCAAACCATTCTGATACCTGGCACCTACTATATGCCAGGTATCAACAACTTGAATGAAGATGAACCCAAGACAGCCCTTGGTCTCCAGGAAGTGGTGATTTAAGAAGAAGTACTAAAACCTTCATCTGACAGTGGGTGGTAATGATGAGGGAGCATGAGGCTGGCTAAAGACAAAGCAAAAGCTGGCGCCTTGTACCCCCCTCTCCATCCGCTTCCCCTCAGTCCTATGTGTAGCATCCCTCAGGCAGCCCTGACTGCCATGAACAATAAGCAAATAGTTAACTTGCAGAGCTCACAATCCTGCTAGACAGGAGTCTCCCTTGGCTTACAAATGTCCTAAATCTCATTAACAAAGACAATTGATAGCAGGATTGTGACATCCCACCAAAAAGTCTCCCAACTATCTTAATGTTTATGGCTGGTCTAAAGACAACATTGATCAAGTTGCAAGGGCAAGGGCAAGGCCTGGGTAGGCCTCTGACATCCTGGCACCTTGTAGGCCCTCTTTAGCATATGAAAACTCCGTTGAAACCTCCCTTCCCCTCACCTTCCCCCAACTGCAGGGTACATAACCTGCCACCCTTCACAACCCCGGGGCAGCAGCTCTACCTGGCCACGGGTCCTGTCCCCGTGCTTTAATAAACCACCATTTTTTACCAAAGATGTCTCAAGAATTCTTTCTTGGTCATCGGCTCCGGACCTCAGCCCACCGAACCTCACCTAGGTTCTAGAACTTCATCAGTAAGAACTAAAAAACTGGGGCGCCTGGGTGGCTCAGTGGGTTAGGCCGCTGCCTTTGGCTCAGGTCATGATCTCAGGGTCCTGGGATCGAGTCCCGAATCGGGCTCTCTGCTCAGCGGGGAGCCTGCTTCCTCCTCTCTCTCTGCCTGCCTCTCTGTCTACTTGTGATCTCTCTCTGTCGAATAAATAAATAAAATCTTAAAAAAAAAAAAAAGAACTAAAAAACTAAAAAAGAAGAAGAAAAAATAGGTAAGCCAGGCTGCTCTGGGGCCTGTAACAGACTGGGGGGCTCAGGACAGGAGGGATAAGCCAGGGGAGCTTTCTCAAGGGACAGAATGTTTGCTTCTGAAGATTGAGAAGCAAGAGTATAGGGGGGAAGGGCCACCAGTGAGATTAACAAAGACAGCATTCCTGAAGGAACTGGCACACGAGGGAACTCTCAAGCAGCTCACCAAGGCTGAGCCTGAGGGTCAGGAATATTCTAGAACATGAACAAGGAGTGGTGATCTGAAGACAGAGGAGCGCAGCAGGCCTCCAGACACAGTCACAGAAATCGATGTCCCCTTTTGCAAGCAAAGAGACTTTTTATTCCAACATTTTCCTCTATTCTGTCCGGATCAAGTGCC
This sequence comes from Mustela nigripes, assembly GCF_022355385.1. Taxonomy (NCBI): domain Eukaryota; kingdom Metazoa; phylum Chordata; class Mammalia; order Carnivora; family Mustelidae; genus Mustela; species Mustela nigripes. The sequence continues at coordinate 42,330,639 of NC_081569.1, read as the reverse complement.
TGGCTCGTTAGTGCTTGGAAATGTTGGCCATTGTTATTAGATAATCAGAGTCTTGTATGTACTCTTTGTTCAGTAACGCAGGGAAAGAGAGGAGAATTTAGCCACCGGACTCCCTAAAGGGATTTAACATAAGGCAAACTCACCTGTAAAATGGTCCCATAGCAGAGACCCTAATGAAGGCATCCTAATTATTCCTCAGGAGGCTCTGGGCTCCTCTGGCAAAAGCATTAACTGCTGAGGAGGGCGCTGGAGGAAATGCAGACACACCCACCGAGGAGGGGCCTCTGTGGGGTGTGTTACATTCCTTGGAGAACTGGGCCCCCTGCTATAATTTGTATAATCAGACCAGAGATTGGACTGCAGAACTGTTTCCCATTTATTACAATATCACACTCCTGCCCAGGAAACCCCACCCAAGCTTTTGTTTGGAATTCTTTTCCTTGATTAGGTGTAAGTCCTATTATTCCCGCCATTCAAAAACAACACATGGGTCTGATGAACCACAGTGCGGGGCACAGGGACAAACAGTCCTGTGCGAGAATCGGGCTAGCTAGTTCTTTTCTTCTCTCGTTTTAGAGTGAGGACTTCTTTTTCATTTCCTGCTCTGGAGAAGAGTGGGAAGCAGGGCCATTTTGTACAAATGGAAGAGCAAATTGTATTTCCTCTCTGGAACAAGCCATGCTAGTCCAGGGAAGCACTCCCAGGTTATGTCCACAGCCATGCACTGGGTCCTGGCCCTGGGGTCCGGGCTGCTGTCCCCACACTCAGCCAGCAGGAAGGGGATAAGGAGGCCTCCAAGCTCCATCACTCCATCTTTGGAAATGCTGCTCTTGGTGGGGCTGCCCTGCACTTGGCCTCCCCACAGGAATGACAAAGCTGTGACTCTATCTGGCCTCTGTTACGCAATTCACCCGGCCTCCAAGTCCAAGGGCTGAGCAAGGGGGCCAGGGTCCCCCACCAGACCCCTGGGAAACACAATCCAGAAAGGTTCATTCATACAATGAAAGACAGGTTATAGGAAAATTTCATTTCAAAGCACTGAGATAAAAGTTGGGAAAAAGGATAAATCACTTCATTGTTTAGTAAGTGCTTGAGCCATGGAAGAGACCTGTTTTGGGTCTGTATAACCTGAAGGGGGCAGCTTGGGACTACCATGGGTCTCCTCTTGCCTCTACCAAAGCTGCGGGGGAGGGGGGGTGCGGGGGGGGGGTGGAGCTGGAGCTCTGACTCTAAGGAAGCATTTCAGTGGTCAGGCCAGGGACCTCGTGCTCTTGTGACTTCAGTTCAAAGGGGCCAGTTTTGGCCAATGGGATTTTCCCCAGTAACTCTAAGCCCAGTTGAACTCTAGCTGGGAGGCTGGAAGATGAGGAAGTCAGAAAACCTGGGTCTGGGTAGCCATAGAGGACAAACAGGCAATCACGACCTCACAAGTTCATCTGGCCATCAAGGGGATAAAGGACACCCCAAGACAGGAACTAGGAGCCCAAGAGAGCACTTTGATGGGCTCAGTCCAATTCCCATGAACCCCAGTGCTCTTCATTTCCCATCCTGGGAGATCTTCAAAACACACAGAAACCTTTCCTGTTTATCAAATTGGTGAATGGGTTTCTATCACCACCAAACATCCTTGCCTAAAACAAGCACTTGATCTAGGTCTGGTGCTGTGACAACAGTACTATCTCAGAGCTGGTACAGCAGATAAAAATCCTTAGTGTGTGACTGCAAACGATGGCAGCATGGCTGTTCACGATAGAATAGTGTCTCGCTGAACAATGGACAGCAAAGCTCACTTTGGACCAGATTTGCCAGGGGGAGCTCCTCAGAAGGCAAAGGACTACAATTTGAGGAGTAGGAAGGGTGTAGGTGAACAGTGAGGACATTACTAATCCCTCTGTGAAGCCAGGCTTCATCACCACAATTCCTCTGGGCTCAGTCCACATCCGCTGGCCTCAGTTCCTTAGACTGTAGCCCACGCAGAACTGGGAGAGGCTCTGCTGGCAAGCCGGACTGCTTTGATTTTTGGTGATCCTACTAAAATCCAGCAATCCCCAAAGGCGGCTACTTAGAGCTCTCTTATATAAGTCCCTGCACCCGGAAACACGAGAGCCAAGTCAGGCTGTTGTCAAAGCTGTGCCTCTGAGCTTCTCCTGGCCCACCTTGCGGCTCACATCGTTGGCAAAAGGGGGAGGGGACTGTCCATCCACAGCAGTCTGCATAGAATCAGGAGCTACATCCTGAACCTGTGTGGTGGATGTTCAGGGATGGGGGAGGGGGATGGGGGTGCGATGAAAAAGATACAACACAAGCAGGTCCTTAAGCAGCCTACCATTATCAGACATGGACACAAAGGACCCAATCACGTGCCTACACACCCTAACCACTACCAAGTCTATGTAAAAAAGAAATCCTTCCTACATCACATCGGCAAGGAAATCTTCCTTGAGAAATGCAACTCCAAACATAAAATGCCAGTAGTTAACATAGGCAAGATTGGTATTACTACACAAACATGGTTTTAATTACTCAAATGAATTATTCAATGATGGCTTTCAGATTTTCTTTTTCTTTTAAGCAGCGAAGTTTTGTCTTCTAATGTTACTTTACTCAGAAACCTGATAAGCAATGTAGATTCATGAAAGCAGAGCTGCTCTGGTTGAAATGGGGGAATGGGGGTCTCGGGGTCCTGTGGGCTCCTGAGGGGCCGCCACAGCACACACAGAGCTCCAGGAATCACAGTTGGAAAACCACTCTTTTAAATGTTAAGGACTTACAGCTTTCAGGCACACACGGCAATTTAAAATTTACCTAATAGAAGTATTTACAGTACAGTCTCCTAACAAGAAAGGGCTTGAGCTTACATTATGAGCCTGTGACTTTAATTCTGCCAGCCAACTTCTGGCAACACAGATAAGGACCCCCCCACCCCCACCCAACCAGGAAAGTGCCAGAGCCCTGAGGCATCACATCTCACATCTTGTATGTTACTCTCTTCCCCTTTTAACATTTGGTTCTTTACATCTGTAAGTTCTCTGCTCCCAATGTCCCTTTCCTTCTACCTACTAGGTAAGGGTTTTCTGAATTTCAACCCTATTCATGTGTTCACAGGGCATACCTAGAATGTGCCTCCATCTGCCTAAGGAAAACCGGACTGCCAGAGCCCATGACTCTACCCCAGTCTGGGTTACCACCACTGGCTCGATCACTGTACTCCACCCAGAGTCTCCTTCAGAAAAAATCAGGCCAACCGGTTCATTTACATCACTCTTGCTCAGAGTGTGCTCCTAGGATTCCTGCAGAGGTCCTGTGTTCTAGGGAGTCCTCAGATGCCCCAACATGCTCCTACACATCGTGAATTTCTTTGAGGAAAAACCAAGTAGAACCGTAAGAAATCATGAACACTTTTTCTGTGTGTGGCATATCCCCCATCATTGCCATGTTCTTTGGGAAACAACCAGTAACTTAAACATCTACCCTGGTTATTTTTGACACTTTCTTATAAATAGCAAATAGTTTCCTATACAGAAAAGCAAATCAGAAATGTATGGAAATGAACCAATAAATGGTGAATTTCAAGTCCCATTAAAATCAGGACAGTGACAAGGATGCCTGCTATTAACTATTTAAAACTTTACTTCAACCTCTAACCCAGATAAATCAAAGAAAATGTTAAGAAAAGGCAGTAATTTTTATTTTTTATATATTTTATTTTTGTAAATGAAATGTCTATTTGCCTAGAATCTAAGTGGACTGGAGATAGTCAGAAAGAATAACTAGATGAAGAATGTCATTTAGAAAACAAAAAATTCCAAGGCTACCTGGCTGGCTCAGACCATAGAGTGTGTGGTTCTTGATCTCAGGGTTGTGAGTTAGAGGCCCATGTTGGCAGTAGAGATTACTTAAAAAATAAAATCTTAAAAACAAACAAAAAAAAATTCCAGTCATATCAACAAAGTATAAAAGGAAGGAGGGGTGGGGAAAGAGAAAATACCTAGAAATTAACTTACCCATATATATGTCGAATCAGTCTTACTTTCAGTTTTACTGAATAATACAGAAGATACAAGTAATGGCACTACCAGTGCCCACACAAGAAGACCCAATTTCGTACAATGGCAATTCTCCTTTCGTCACAGTTTTTAAAGTCAACACAATGCAACCCGCATTGCAACAGGATATTCTGTAGAGTTTATAAATCTGATTCTAAAGTTGAGCTGGAAGAGAGAAAGATTCAGCATGACTGAAAAATGTTTTGAAGAAAGAACAATGAAGGGAGACCTATCCTAACAAAGCTAAATAAATATACTGTAAAGTTACAGTAACTAAAAACTGTTACCACAGAAATAGATCATTTACTAGGGTAGACAGTATAGTAAGCAAACATATGAATATTTAGGATACAATCAATGTATCATTTAGAGTAAGTACTGAAGAGCAAACTATTATATATTTTTCCAGTACGGAAAGAGACAACTATTTGATACATTCTGGAAAAGTATATATGCACAAAAGTAAATATCCATAAAAATGAAAGTGAAGTTATCACTTTCCCTCTATGAGGCACAAAAACAAATGTTAGGTAGATAAGGGATATAAACGTAAGAACAAAAAGACAAAAAAAAAAAAAAACCTATTAAACCAGAAAATATGGAGAATACAATTTTATTTACAAAGCCCATAAGATAAAAGTTCACTGATGTAGGAACACCACAGTTAAAGCTTCTGTTCTATAAACACTAAGATAGGTGACAAAGACACTATTTACAAAGGACTTTTTGAGGAGGGAATTAAATTAGCTTCATTGCTTTTTACCCTAAAGCATCATATAATGTTTAAATTTGTCCTAACTAGTTAACCCAAATATGGTTAATGACCTTTTTAAGAGAACTTTACCCAAAAAAGGTTAATTTAAAGGCACACTTCAACTCAGCCTTCCATAAATATTCAAATTAAAAATGAGTAAAGCCATAGAGTTTGCTTGCCATTTTTCAGGAATAAAAGTCTGAGGAATGTGGACAATTATCTGAAATATTTTACTTTAAACATTCTCCTTAGTGCCTCTCCCATAGATGTTCTGAAAGAGAAACTATGTACTTCAAAGGGCGTGCCTCTAGGTTTTTGATGATTATCTGAATGCCTGCAACAGTCAACAAAAAGTATCATCCCAAGGGTAAACTAAGAATCTCACAGGGAAGAGACCTTGTAATTTCCAAATGGGAAGGGTTTTTTGGTTTGGGGTTTTTTGTTTTGTTTTGTTTTTTAATAGGACGACATTTAAATTGTGATTTTTTTTTCATAGCTAATGCTTTATAAAATAGTTTTTTTTTTTTTTTTTTTTTTAATCCACCTTCTGCCCAACCCTTGAGTTTTTATCCACACTTACTCTAGTCTTGCTGGAGTGTGGAATCTGGGATTGAGGTGCAAAAGTATCATGTAAGTGACACTCCCTTACTGGAAAACAATCCTATGGACTTTAATCTTCTAGGTTTAGCTCACTGTTAGGTTAAGAAACTGACACTCAGGCATAATACACACATTTTCCTTTCTTTCCAGAAAACAGTCCTTCCTGTCCATAATAAATTCATACTTCTTATTTTACCTTTTTCTAAGTAATTAACACATAATCCTAGCAATGCACAATTTCTCACCATCCTAGAAACAGAATATGTCTCTGATTTCAAAGGTCTGCAATTTTCCCAAGCTCTTCCATCCATCAAAGCTACTCAGGTTTTAGTTTTTCTTTTCCAGGAGCATTTTTACCGCATGTCTCTAAATCGTCCTAAGTGAAAACTATGGTTTTCTAATATAAGTAGGGTTTCAAACCACAATCAAAATTCCCTCTACTCTCTATTTTCAACAGCTGGCCCAAGAAGGTCTCTCTTCCCTACCCTGAGTCAAGGCAACCTCATCTGCAGAATCTCTTGTCCCTCCAACAAGTCCCTTTGTGCCTGACACACGGAGGATCAACAGCCATTCCGCCCATGTCCTCTTTTCTCCAGCCACGGTGAGGGCAAGGGTTCCAGACTCACTATCACGAATATGTTCTTCACACTGTAATCGTTCCAGGAACATCTGTTGTAGTATTTTATACTAAGCATCTTGACTGATCCTGGAAAATGTTTACTCATTTGCATCCATTTATTAACTACTTTTCTAGGAGGAAACACAATTCTTTGAAATCCTCTGCCAAGCCTCATGAGAGAAAATAAAATTTCAAGACAGATTCTGGGTTGTGTTCTGTCACTTAGGTTACGGGCAAAAACAAAAATTAGATTAGAAGAGATTTATCGCAAGCTAATAATCACTTAGCTCAAAAATCAAACAACAGCTATTGGGAAACAACATTTATGTTGTTTTTCCAGACAACTTAAGTATATTATAAATTATGAGAAAGCATTTTTGTGCCTGAATTACATAAAGTATCCAAAGCATAATGCAACCAGCATATAGAAAGCAAACAGTCCCTTCCATATTAAATTGTGGGTATATAAAGCATTTCTTTTCATGTGCGTTTTTTAAAAGACTTGAAATGACATACCAAATTTTTAACATTCTTGAGAAAAAAGGGGGAAGATAACAATGAAACTTTTACATTCTATTCTTGAACTATCTGTATGATTTGAGTTTTCACAAAATTTTGTCATTTTTTAAATACGACAAATGTAAAAATAATTCTGGCAAAGATGCACTGAAAAGGACATTCAATGGAAAAGTAAATTGCTTGTGGCACTATAAATTGATAGAACCCTTTCCCACAAGGTATGCCACAGCTGTAAAAATACTGATAACCACTGACTGAGCAGTTATTTATTCTCTAAGTTTTTGATAATGTGGCTGCATCATTCTTTACCAAAAAAGCAATCCAGCTTAATACATTCACCACATTGCATCTCTAAAATGTAGGCTTTGGCAATGTCAGTTAGCTACATACTAGTACATTCGATTCCTACCTGCAGTAGTTACATTCTTACAAAGTCACCACTAACCCTGAACTGGCAAAGACTGGACCTTTTCTCCATGGTCAAATACAGGGCTAGGTTCCTGGGAGCCATTTTCATCCAATGATCAATGCAATGCATAGCCTTGTTTTATGCATATTTCTGTTTGAAGACACCTAGAAAGATTTATCATTAACGCTGAACTCATGGCCAAGAGCACTCTAACTCATGCCTGAAAGGAAGCTTATCTAACACATGTATTTTCTCTGTAAAGCACATAACAACCTCCTCATCCTTATGAACACTAGACAGCACTACACTGTATTTGGGGGTCATTTTTAAAAGCAAAATCACCAATGAAAAGGCACAAAAATCTAAAAAATGTGGCATTCAATAGGCCATGGGAAGGACGTTTGTTTACAAGAGAGAGCTACAACAAGAAGTATCACCTTGTCTGACCTCAGCTGGGAACAGGTGCAGGACGCGACTGGAATGTTTTACCTCTTGGCACACGTGTGTGTCCAAGGCCGACTGTAAAAGCGCCTGGATTCATGATTTCAGGTTTACCCATCAATTTTAGCACGTAGACAAAATCTGCAAATATGCAATCTGTGTATATTGATCACTAACTATTTGGCTTTTTAATAGTTACAGAGGAATTCTCAAAAAAATCAATGAACAGCTTGAGTAAAGAGATACCCAGAAAGAGCTTCCTTGTCTGTTAACTTGGTGGGTCCCGACCAGCAGCGATTTTTGCCTTCGAGGGCACATTTAGCAGTATCTGCCAACAAATGTGGACCCTCACAACTGGCTCTAGTGGGTAGGGCCAGGGATGCCTCAGATCATCTAACAATGCACAAGACAGGCTCTAACCACAATCGTCTAGCCCAGAGTGTCAACAGCGCCAGTAGGGAGAAGTCCCGTGAGGACCTGCTGACAATATACATGTTTTTACATGTAACTTCCTTCACCTTCTCTCAAGGTACACTTTCATGCCTAAAACAAATCATTCAGGGTCAAGGATGGAGCTCAGACCTTGTTTCTTGGTGGCCTTTTAAGGTCAAATTTAACTAATGAATTTTTTTTTTAAGATTTTATTTATTTATTTGACAGAGATCACAAATAGGCAGAGAGACAGCAGAGAGGGTGGGCGGGGTGTGGGGGGAAGCAGGCTCCCTGCTGAGCAGAGAGCTCTATGCAGGGCTCCAACCCAGGACCCTGGGATCATGACCCGAGCGGAAGGCAGAGGCTTTAACCCACTGAGCCACCCAGGCGCCCCTAACTAATGAATTCTTACTACATACAACGGAAGACACAAAGCACTTCTAAGTTGTACTGAAAAGTGGGACTTTCCAGTCATTCCCAAGGAGCTTAGAATGGTAACTGGGTTAATTCCAACAATAACGAAAAACATAGAGCCCATCTGAAATCTTGTTTCTGTTTTAACACCGAGTAAAAATCATCACTGCACGGGAAGTAAGCCATCTAGAAGTCCAGTGCCCAAGAGATGGAGAACCCAGCTCACTCCCAGCAGCTTTCAAGGAAAGTCAGGAACCTGTGAGAAGGTAAATAAAGCTACCCTATGTGAGGAAGACTATTAGTAGATCTTACTAAGGGGCACCTGGGTGGCTCAGCTGGCTGAGCGTCCAACTCTTGCTTTCAGCTCAGGGTTGTGGCATCATTGAGCCCCATGTCAGGCTCCCTGCTAAGTGGTTGAGATTCTCTCTCTTCTTCTCTCTTCCCCCTCCCCCAGCATGCTCATCTCTTTCTTCTCTTTCAAATAGGTCTTAAAAAAAAAAAAAATACCATGTCTTATTAAGTCTTAATGATTCTGAGAAGAGACCCACCCTGACTATGTGGCCTGCAAACACCCTGACCTATAAAAATGCTGCATACCTCCCTCCACGGCCCCCCCAAATGTGGATTCGGTATTACACATTTATTCAGTCTTGAATCAGTCCTATTTTTAAATAATAAATCAAGCCATTTGTAGAGTGGCTTCCAAGGTTACTCAAGAGCATTACAAAATCATTGTGCTAACACAACAAGGATAAGTAATTCCCAATAGACAGACTAGCAGACTAAGAACTGCACTTAAAATTTGGAACCCGAATGCTCAGCGGCTTGAGGTTAGAGCCAAGTGATTATTTCACTAGTCTTTTATTCTGGAAAGATGTTTTAGCTCAATGGTGCAAAAACAAGCCCAAGATATTACTTCCTGCTCTAAAGTGGGTTTGCTGTCCGATGCCTACAACTTCCTCTAGGATCCTACTGAACACTCTCAGACCTTGAAATTCTCCCTCATCCTTCCGCAACTTCTCTGGCCACTCAGGCTTCTGCTCTTCCCCTTCAGCCTACATTTGCAGCCCTGCACCCCCCCACAATGCACTCTAGACCAGTGCACTCTTAAGACCACCAGGATCAGAACCACCCAAGAAGCTGGAAATGAAAATGGGATTCCCAGACCACTTTCCTGTCTGGCAGATTAGAATCTTGGATGGAGGAGTCAGGAGTCTGCATTCCCATTCTATCTCCTGGTTTGTCTGTTTTTGTTTTGTTATTCTTTAAAAAGAAAAAAAAAAAAAAAAAGATAGCCCCAACCACCAAATAACACCTATGACTCTCTGACAATAGGTCAGTGTATCTTTATCTATCCACGATCTCCTCTCTCTGTTCTGAACACTGCCTAACCCTAACTTCTAAACCCATTTTAAACATCCTACTTAAGCTAGGAAATGTCATCTGCTATACCTCCAGTGGAGAGAAATACCATTTCTCTAAACGTCCGTAGCATGCTATCTACCTAGGACATGCACCACATAAAATGAACATTGTAGATTTCCTGGCTTACCTAATCCGATGGGGAGCTCAAGGGTAGGGACTGTGTGCTACAGCTGGGTTCATCCCCAGTGACCAGCACAGCTCCTGGCACAGAGCAGGTACACTCACTTACTGAACACATGGATGGACGGATGGGCTGCCTCTGAATGGCACTCATGAACTTCATCAATTCCACCTAATTTTTGCTTAATGATTAATGTGAACGGGTAGACTCAAGTGAGTAACTTCCAGCACAGCAATCTGAAATGAGTGGAGTAGCTCTCACAGGGGGCCCTATAGGAGAGAGAGGTCCTTCTCCAGAGACATTTGAGCTTGGCACTCTGGAGAGTCTCAAATGAACGAGCCAGCTACTGAGCATACACAGTCCTAGTGAGGAGCAAACACAGATGATGGGGACAAGAAGGAAAACTGGCCACCAGATAAGTTCTCTGGGCATGAGCAGATTACAATAAAACATTCTTTTCCATCAAGAACCACGACAAATACTGGCATCAGCCCAAGAGGATCTACCTATAGAATCATGTCTAGATTCAACTGGACATCAGTGAGCCTAGAATTCAGAGCTGCCTATAATTTAAAGCTGTAATTGATTTTTTTTTTTTTCATTGTCAACCTATCCTCCAGCCTCCTATTCCTCTCTACCTTTCTAGATTTTCCTTTGGAGAATCACTATACAGCAGCCACAGGACTTAGGTGTTGTTGGCCCAAAACTGAGTTCTAGAGGTTGATCCTTCTTGGCATAAACCGATCAGCACAACCTCATCTCTACGCTAATTGTGGGATGAGCAGAAACCCAAGCCTAAGCACAAAGCATTCCCCTGGCTGCCATGATGGTTAAGACTGGACCAGCCAGAGCAAAGCTCAAGTCCTTTATTGGTGCATGTGCTGCTGAAGTGAGGACTCAGGTCTTTTTTGGATTGTTATACATGTGAACAGAGAAGCATGTGGCCTTGGTTGCTGCTGGCAGCCATCTTATGAGCACACAGACACCTTCGGAGAGGGGAGCAGACCTTAAAGAACCAAGCCAGCAACCTGGAAAGAAGAGCCTTTTCTGTTATTGAGCCAATGCGTTCTCTCTTACGGTTTAAGCTAAGCTGGGTTTTCTGTTGTCAAAAGCAGCAGGATACATGCCCACTCCTACCTTTCAAACTCCTCTTTCCCTTTTCTCTCAGCACAAAAACCCACTGTTCCAAGAGTCTTGTACATTCCACAAACTTTCCCACCTTCACACGTATGTGTGTCATTACCCTGCCTAAAATGTTCCTCCCTTACACGGTGTTGTTCATATCCTGTGTGGACATGTAGACTCAGGCTGGAATCCTAATCTGTGAGGGCAGACACCCAGGCCCATAGCTTTCTTGTCTCCTCTGAGCTGCCACCTAGAGTACTTTCTCGATACTGGTTGTATCCACATTCTACCTTCTACTTTTAGTACCCTTTCACCAAGTCTTGCCCTGGAATGTAAGCTCTCCATACTACTGCAATCCCTTGTAAATGGCCCCTTGCCCAATATCTTGTGACTAGCAGAAAACCCAACAAATCCTCTTTAGGCAAATTCAAAATGTGATTTCAGCCTCTGATCACTGCCAGTCATACCCTCTTAATTCACACAGCAGTGTAGAGGATAGAAAGGAATTTCAGATGGAACATATTTCAACATTACACAGTTGGCCATGGTCCTGTCACATTTCACAACCAGACTGGCAGTAACAGCTGGATGAAGATCAGAAATTTATCAGGCTGCCTTCCCATCTACAGATAACTGAAGTCCTTCCAAAGAAGCCGCAGATTAACTCCGAGTTCTAAAGAGTGTAGTCTCATACCTTTCAAACATGTGTGTGAAATCATCTTAAGGGCAACACCAGAATAAGAGAAATGAAGGCACAGCCCAAGGCACAGACAAAACAATAGGCTCTGATCGCTGCCAAGTCTTTAATGTCCCCTTCCCTACTTGTAGTCCCAGGGCTCCTGAAGGAGGGTGTCAGGATAGGTTAGTAAGATTTAAATGAGGGACATGAAATGAACAGATTGAGACTGCCCCATCCCAAAAGTGGTTAGGAGATGATGAGTCAGTTGAGATAGGTCAGGATCAAGTACGATTCTAACTGAGGATGACAACAGGAACAAGGCAAATGGTCAAATAAGTGGGGTGTTGGGGTGTGTGTGTGTATGTGCATGTACACACACAAGCAAAAAAGATGTCAATACAGCCACAGAAGGGATATTACCCTGGCCACTCAAGCTCCACGCCCACTGTGTGGGCCATGACAGATCTGTCTGCACACAGATTTTGATGTCTCAGTTAGGAGCTATATTAGCAGCACCTGAACATGTTTTTCATCATGTTATAGAAATGGAGGGGCTACCTGACAAAATTCAAGCCACTATCTTTCAGGTAAAGCCATCCCTTACCAGATGCATATCTATAATGACTGAGACTTCATTAATAGTCAGTGGTCCTCTTAGAGACCTGTGGTTTCTGTGACAAAGGGCCAGAGTCATCCTTTGAATAATGTTTTTTCATTCTCTCTCTTCCCTGAGTAACACTGTCCTCTTCCTAGGCCCTAAATAGATTCTGCAGGGGTTCAAAGACAGTCTGCAGAGGCTGCTGAAGGAACTGTGACAGAACAGAGCAAAAGCTTACCCGCTGAAACACAAGTCTTCTCATGATCTCTGCGTATCACATGACCATAAGGAATTTCGTTCACGATGCTTAGTTCTGTAAATGCTCTACAACTTGCACTTTGCCGTTAGCCCTGTGGCTAAGAGAGATGGTTACCCAAGCACCCCCTGTTCTCAGAGACTCTGCCCCGGCTCTGTGCCAGGGACCAGCCCGGCTTCGCTCTCCCATCCACAGTGGCCATCACTGGTTCAGACTCTCACTGGCTCTGGGTGCTGAGGGACCCTCCATTCTGTCCTTGTACCTGGACAGAAAAAGCAAACCTTAGGACAAAGTGATGTCACAAAGACAGTTTCCTGATGAAAGAGTCCAACCACCACCTCCCTCTCTGCTTCTCGTTTCAAAAACATTTCTCCCTAACTCCCGTCTGTGGGGCAAGAAATGAAAGAACCAGAATTCATACAACAAAAGCAGAGGGTTGAACTCAAACAGCTGCTATTTCATCAAGGGAAAAACCAATCAACCTCCCCAAAAGTTGTCCACACTCTGAAATCCATTCCATGAATCCAACACAGAGGTAGACCAGCCAGGCCTCAGCTCAGCTTCGCCTTCAAGGAGCAGCCTCCAGCGAGAAGTCAATAAAGCCAACGTGGTTTGCAGCAACTGCTTCTCTTGGCCACCAACAGGTCAGAAAAGAATTCCCTTCAGAGTTGCTGAGGACTGAAGTCACTGCCTACCTGCCTCCTCACACTGCCTGCCAGTCGGACCAGCCACACTCCTATCATGGGACTTGCTCTTCCCCCAGCAACAGAAACAGCTGTCGTGCCCCCCGCCAACTTCATCAAATTTCCAGTCTTCCAGAATGTTCCAGCCCCACCCAATGTCCTGCATGTCTGGCTCTTCTACTTCACAGAATCAGCAGAATACAGAAAGGAAACAAAATCCACAGACCTGGGGTTCACAGAGATAGCCATGTTCCCTGGGGTGTTCTTTCCAAAGCATGTTGAAAGAACCACAGGATCAATCTAGGGCACAAACATCCTCAGCTTCAAGTTGATATTCTAGGTTTCTCTTCAACAAATATCTGAGTGCCCAGTCAGAACAAAGTACTGTCAGTATACCCCAGGTTAGGCTTCCACGAGGGCTCTCGGGTAATTCCCTTTCCCCAGCGCACAGAGCAATACGGATTTCGTGAAGGCTGATGTCCAGGAACAGGGCACCACTGTTCCTTACTGAGTTACTGGAGCAAAGAAAAAGATACGCCCATTTGCCAAGTACTTGCAGCCTCTGCTGTGCCTGGAACTCTGCCAGGAACATCAAGAAAAAACACATCTATGCACAAACTACAAAGAGGATGCCCCACTAGAAATGTTTCCAGTTCTTTTCATCTGCCTTTCCCCCCACCTTCTCCCTCTCCCCTCTGTCCACAGGAGAATGCAGACTTCTTCCAGTACCTTAATCATTATGTCAGCACGCCATTTATAGAAGGAAGAGCAAAGAAACGTACTATACTGTTCTTCACCCCACAATTTTCCCATATGCATCAGCCAATAAAAGAAAAGTCATGGGGCTCCTGGGGGACTTAGTTGGTTAAGTTGGTTAAGTGGCTGCCATCAGCTCAGGTCATGATCCCAGGGTTCTAGGATCAAGTCCCACATCGGAATCCCTGCTCAGTGGGAAGCCTGCTTCTCCCTCTGCCTATCACTTTCCCTGCTTGTGGGTGATTGCCCTCTGACAAAATAAATACATAAAATAAATAAATAAAATCTTGGGGCACCTGGGTGGCTCAGTGGGTTAAGCCTCTGCCTTCGGCTCAGGTCATGATCCCAGGGTCCTGGGATCGAGCCCCACATCGGGCTCTCTGCTCTGCAGGGAGCCTTCTTCCTCCTCTCTCTCTGCCTGCCCCTCTGCCTACTTGTGATCTCTGTCAGATAAATAAAGAAAAAATCTTTAAAAAAATAAAAAATAAAATCTTAAAAAATAAAAAGGAGAAGAAAAGTCATAATACACACATTGACTTGCTCCCTGTGGTTACCTCTAAATCTCCACTCAGATTTATTTATTTATTTTTGGGGAGGGTGACTCTACTGAAACTTGCTTTATAAAGGTTTTTCTCCCCCCGCCCCAGATATCTATGATCAGAGGCTATAAGGTTAACTTTGGAATGGGTGCTTCAAGAAATGAAGACTGTCCCAAAGCACATCAGAAACTAGAATAGTGGCCAGACTATGGAACTTATGTCTGTCCTTTTCAGGAAAATAGGACCCTCTGTGTCCACTGTACAGGTTTTTCTTCCACGTGTCTGTGGTGAGAAGCTGTTCCAGAAATACATGGCAAACCAGATGTTTTGTTTTGTTTTTAAAGATTTTATTTGTTTATTTGACAGAGAGAGTGAGCAAGAGAGAGAGAGCACGAGCAGTGGGGAGAGTCAGAAGGAGAGGGAGAAGCAGGCTCCCCACACTGTGAGGAGGGAGCCCGACGCAGGGCTCAATCCCAGGATCCTGGGATTATGACCTGAGCTGAAGGCAGACACTAAATCAATTGAGCCACTCAGGTGCCCCATTATTGCAGAGTTAAGCATACTGAGTTCTTTTCTTTTTTTTTTTTTAAAGATTTTATTTATTTATTTGACAGACAGAGATCACAAGTAGGCAGGGAAGCAGGCAGAGAGAGAGAAGGAAGCAGGCTCCCCACTGAGCAGAGAGCCCGATGCGGGGCTCGATCCCAGGACCCTGGGATCATGACCTGAGCCGAAGGCAGCGGCTTAACCCACTGAGCCACCCAGGTGCCCCGCATACTGAGTTCTTGAACAACTAGATGATGTGGACCAAGTCATGCTCCTAGACAGTAACGTGCAAAAGACCAAGATCCAATGTTTCTTGAGGAATATAGATAGTGAGGGTTATCAAATACTGCTTTGGGGAAAGCAACTTTAAATGAGGTATTATATGGATTACAAGGCTCTAAGATTGGACAGAGAGCACTACCTACAAACCCCAGAGCTGTGTCCCTGCAATGAACACCTGTGAACAGCCTCTATGGTATTCATTTTCCCCTTCTCAGTCTCTGCTTGTATGTGTGCTTCTGAAGAAGCTGACTTTACTCCTTGGATCCCTGATGCACACCCTAGGGTCAGGCTTAACAGTGGCATCCACTCCCCTGGACACAACGTTTACTAGAGGATAGACATATAGTCTCAACATGTAACTTCAGTGAATTTCAAGACTTCTGCTGTTTCAAAGTTGGTGGGCTCTTCCAGGGCTCCTGTAACATTCATTTTAAGACCTAGAACTCCTGAGGGTATTTTTGTTTCCATTGAGTTGTAGACAGCTTGCTTGTAGGTGAGGCCAAAATACAGAGAACAAGAAAGTGGAGCCAAGAAAACCCTAGAGACATGGAACTAGATCCCTAATACTAACATGCTTCTCTGGATCAAACCATACCTGAAGTCTATGGCTAGACTGCTCAGTCACAAAAAACACTAAATTCCCTTTATTGTTTAAACTAGTTTGGAGTAGGTTTTCTTTTGCTGGCAACCAAAAGCATCCTAAACTATATTTAATATGTGACACAGGGAAAGTAAAAATGGAGAAAACATTTACTTCAAAAGGACATCTTTCAGGGTTACCTTGGTGGCTCGGTAAGTGAAACATCCAACTCTCAGTTTTGGCCCAGAGTCATGATCTCAGGGTCATGAGACTGAACCCCACATCAAGCTCCACACAGAGCATGGAGCTGCTTAAGATTCTCCCTCTTCCTCTGCCCCTCCCCAGCTTGCTCTCACTCTGTCTCTAAAAAATATTTAAAAAACAACTAAAAGAGGGACGCCTGGGTGGCTCAGTTGGTTAAGCAGCTGCCTTTGGCTCAGGTCGTGATAAAATCTTTAAAAAAAAAAAACTAAAAGAAAACCCAGAAGGACATCTTACTGATGAGTATGTGAAAAGAACCTACCACAATGTCTGACACTTAACAAGGCTTGAGTATTCTGTGTTTCTTACAGATTCAACACCAAATTCCTCTAAATAATCTTTTCACCTAGTAAATTAAATAAATTGTTTACAAATAATCTGCCATGTAGTGAAACACCTACAGCAGCCAGAAGTAAAGGGTTAGAAGGGTTGAAAGTTACTGATAAAGGCTCAGTACAAAATGGAAACCAGAATCCCTGAAGTTGCAGTAAATATCTATAAAATCATGTCTACAGGCACAGAATTTAGCACATACCATATATAACATATAATATTATATTATATATTTATATATATTTATATATTTATATTATTATTTTATATATATTTATATAATATATATATTATATATTTATATTTATTATATAAAGTTATACAGAAATATATTTTTATATTTATATTTTATATTGTATATTATATATTTATATTATTATAAATTTATATTATATATAAATTTTATTTATTATATAGTTATATAAATAAATTATATATTTATTACATTATATTTTTATTATATATTTTATTATATATTATTATTATATATTTATATATATAATATATAAACAAAAAGAGGATACTACTGGGGCACCTGGGTGGCTCCATGGGTTAAGCCTCTGCCTTTGGCTCAGGTCATGATCTCAGGATCTTGGAATCAAGCCCCACATCAGGCTTTCTGCTCAGCAGAGAGCCTCCTTCCCTTCCTCTCTCTCTGCCTGCCTCTCTGCCTACTTGTGATCTCTCTCTATCAAATAAATAAATAAAATCTTAAAAAAAAAGAGTACACTACCAAAGTCTCATTTTTTTTTTAAAGATTTTATTTATTTATCTGTCAGAGAGAGTGAGCACAGGCAGAGGCAGAGGGAGAAGCAGGCTCCCTGCTGAGCGAGGAGCCCAATGTGGGACTCGATCCCAGGACACTGAGCTAAAGGCAGCTGCTTAACCAACTGAGCCACCCAGGCATCCCCCAAAGTCTCATTTTTAACCCAACATTTCAAGAGGTAACCCACTGTATAAAAGGGGATATTATTAGCCGTGCTGTGTCTGGTTCATTCTCTTCTCATCATGGCCCCTCCCCACCTTTCCACCCCTCAAGCACATTATACACAAGGAGGTATCTGGGCAAGTAAGGTACCAGTCAAGCAGTCCCCGGGGTGGCCCCCAGGACTGGGGTGGTAGTAGAGATGTCTCCCTGGGCAAGATGAGGCAGAGAAAAAGAAGAGATGCAGGCATGCCCTAGCGAGAACCATCCAGGGACAAAACCAGAAAAGCCGGACTGTCTAAAATCCATGGGGCAAATTCCAGGCCAGAAACAAGAAAAGAGCCAAGAAAGTCAAGAGCAAGAAATAACAGAGTGGGGAAGGAAAAGTGGAATTTGGCCAAGATAGTGGCCAGTAGTAGCAATCACTTACCTTTAGCAAGTACAGCACTAGGCGAGACCTTCACTTGCGTTAGCTCGTTGATTCCTCACAAAAACAAGCGAAGCTATTATTTTTCCCATTTTTTCAATTATGGAAATTTTAAACATCCATGGAAGTATGAACACAGCTACGGGGGCGCCTGGGTGGCTCAGCCAGTTACGGGTCTGCCTTGAGTTCAATTCATGATCCCAGGGTCCTGGGATCGTCCCATATTGGGCTCCCAGACTGCAGGAGCTTCTCCTCTCCCTGCAGCTCTACCTACTTGAGCTCTCTCTGTCAAAACAAAAAATTTAAAAAGCTTTAAAAGAGAGAGAGAGAAAGAAAGAACACAGCTACAAAAGTCCTCTGTGTGGGTAGATTCTTAGCGTATCTTTAACTCACTCTACCTACTTCTCACCGGTGTCGCTGCCCACAGTACCAAAAAAGCATTAGCAATTTATGTCTACAAGCTTGGGCAAAAATGTGAGTCAACCTCGTAATTTTGACTTTATGAGCTTATGGCCTGGTTCCTGAAACCTGCCAATCTCCCCTCACCTGAATAAGAACAGCATCTGTCTCTGTTCTGTCGTAAACCATGACCACAGCATACAACCACGGGACAGCAGAATTGAGTTTCCACATCGCAGAGATCAGGGAATGATCTCTGAATCCTTTCCCTCCTCCATACATCCCCTCAGGGACCTACCAATCTGTCTTGGTACTGAACTCTTTGGTGATGTTCCCTGCGAGTACGTTAATTTTTTCTTTCCAACTAGATCATGAACTGTGCCCTGTGAATCCACTTTCTACACCCCTTTAAGATCAAATCCCAGCTACTACTCCCAGGCAGAAAGGCCTGCCACACTCCAGCCTTCACTTAGCTCTCCAGTTTGTCACCATTCTAACACCCCCAGGAACATGGAACACCTTGGGGTTTCACAGTGAGCTCCGAGCAAATATTTTCCCACTTACGGTCCTTTGACTAAGAGGTCTTCCCCAAGCAGTCTGGCTCTCACTAACATTCCTTTTCTTACCTCACTCTGAAAGCCCTTTTTGATAACATATCTCACCCTAAGACAGGGTTGGGTCCCATGTCTTTGTAGTCCCACAGTGCCTTTTACACATCTCTCTCTGCACACTCACATCATTGTATAGTGATGGTTTTTAGGCACCCCACTCCCACCGCTATACAGTGCCCCTTAAGAAATACCTACTCATTATTTTAATTTTTCTTGCTATTGTTGTTTTTTTTTTCTTTTTTTTTTAAAGATTTTATTTATTTATTTGACAGAGAGAAATCACAAGTAGACAGAGAGGCAGGCAGAGAGAGAGAGGGAAGCAGGCTCCCTGCTGAGCAGAGAGCCTGATGCGGGACTCGATCCCAGGACCCTGAGATCATGACCTGAGCCGAAGGCAGTGGCTTAACCCACTGAGCCACCCAGGCGCCCCCTTGCTGTTGTTTGTTTTTAATGGCAACCCAGGACAGAATGAGTTCATTTGGACTGAGTTTGAGTATGACCATTTATACATTATCTGCACAGTAAGCAGTTGGAGGTCTAGCAGTTAAGTTCAAATATTCACTTTTGCTCATTTTTTAGTGTCCTGTGCCTAACAATGGGCCTGACACATGGGTCTTCAGATAAGGTTTATTGAATAAAACAAGCCAGTGAAGGGGTAAGATGATGGTCTGATGGACAGCAGAGAACATACCATCAACTTCCAGAAGTCTCTCCAGACAGCATCATGGTGCTTAGATGTCTGACTGACCCACTGAGGGAATGAATCCCTGGGTTAATCACTCATCATGCACTGGAACTCCCTCGTTCCAGTTCCACAGGTGGCCACTAATCCCAGGTTTCAGGTTTTTGATAGACAGGCTTGCACTCCCCCTGCTCCCGACTCCTATGGTGAAATGCTGACTTTTATGACATCCTCTGTCAGGCTCTTGTCTGAAAGTGACCGCAGACTTCAAGCCCCTCCGGCTATCCCTCTCCACTAAGGCTGCACTGTCACCCCACTCCCGTGCACAGGCCTTTCCCAGACTTGGGTCTACTCAGTGGTGCCTATGTCGGAAATGCCACAGTCACCACCACAAAGACCATTCAAAGCACAGTGCGCTGGTCCAGGTACAAATCCTGCCCATTCTTGGCACATACACAACAGGCCCACCCTCTCCCCATCCAAAATCTACACATGTATAATTATGAAAATATAACTGAGGAAGTTCATCTACCAGCACTGCCTTGGAAGTGGTCTACTTACAATCTGACTCAGGGTGTGGCGGAGGGGGACAGAGCACCGGGCAGAGGAAATCAAATCCTTCCCTGCAAGTAAGCTATGGTTTCTACTCTGAGGCGAGCCTTAAAATGTAGAGTCCACTGGTGTTCTCTTCGCAAATCACGACTGAACCATCCTTAATTTCCCACGAGAGGCAAGCGATGAGAAACTGTGCTTTAAGGTCTATTGTCATTTTTCTATTCCCGTAAAAAATAATGATGTTTTATTATGGTAATCAGCAGGTTACAAAGCACTCAGGGTCTCTCCAGAGTAAATCACATCAGACAGATCTTCCCCCAGATTTTTCAAGCATTCCATTTGTTCTCAGGAGTTCTAACAATTTCTCAGACTGACAGTCCTAGGTTTATTGATTCACAAATGGCCTAAGGGTCAAGTAGAAGTATTTTACTTCACATAGAAAGGGGTCAGAGGGTAGGATTTCATCTTTTAATTTACAGGCACAACTTGGCTCTTTCTGCCTCTTAGAGAGTGTGCATGGAACCGTGTGGATGTAGAAACCAAACTAAGACTCCAAATCTAAAACTAAGGGGAAGGACCTTCTAAAGGCCCCTCCAGCCACGCAATACAGAATCTGCTTCTATTGCAAAACTTGCCCCCAGTTTATTCATCAGACACAGGCGAGCGCCAATCTCACATTCCTGAAGCCTTGGATGAATTGTTACATGTAATGCAGAATACTGGTAACAACACTTTAAGAGAGCAAAGAATTCAGGCTAGTGGAGAAGGAATGCTCCTGGGCGCTCAATACGATCATTACTGCTGTGCTTAAACTCTTGGTAGAAGCATGGAGGTGGTCTTCAAAGGGTAACCACCAAGACAAGGCTGGTGTTGAAGGTCTGGGAGAAGCTGAGTTGCCATAGAGAAAGTGTAGGCATTTAGGAGACCTCCGAACACTGTACTAAGGAAAGGGTACCCTGACTGAATTTCTGAACTGGGCTCTTAAGATCAAAAAACATCCCCAAAGTATAGAAGCCGGGCTGTCCAACAGGCTTTAAGTTGATAGAACTCCCTCTTCCAAACGATCCTTTGTGCCCTTCTCATCTATCATCCAGCTTCTTGGAGGGATGAGCCTACCACCAGGTAAAACATCCAGGACTATGGGCTAGGAGGAAGGCCCAGCTAAGGGACTGAGCAAGTAAATGACTTCTTCCCTTGAGGTTCAGTTGCCTTCTCCAGGAAATGGGTGAGTTCTAAGCCTCCAGTGAGACGGTAATCTTTCAGACATTCTATAAGGCATGGCATTACTCCATGTTCCAGGAGCTAGGCCCTCTGGGTAAACTGGGTCGGCTCATGGATTAGATAAGTACCGCACAAAGATCAGCTCCAACCCCTGAAAATTAGAAGCTGTCAGTCCTAGAGAGGAAGGGGTTCCTTGAATACTGCTTCTTGAGACAAGCGGTATTTAAAAGCAACATCACAGCTTCTATTATTGGAAAAAGGGCTGGTCAGGAAAGGATTCCAGGGACTTGATAAAGCCCCAGCAAGAGAGCATCCATCCATCACTTCCTCCTCTCCCACAGTGAAAGCACAACTGGGCCTGGGGCAGCACTGAGCGACCTCCCTACCACGGCTGCCTAGACACCCACACAAGTACAATGCCGCTCAGATGGCCCCCAGAGGGAAGACCACACATATGCTGCACAAGTCAACAAGGAGGTGAAAATACAGAATTTAATATTTAGTCATCCTCAATGATCAATAGGTCATTTCAAAGACGCACCCACAGGGGTGCCACAGAAGAACAAACATGACTTCTCGAAAGCACCCCTGACTGAGAAATAGGATACAGACCTTGACAAGAACCCATGATCTTTGACACACAGGTATTTTAAGGGAGAATCATAGAGAGGTGGTTCCAGGCCTGGCTGTCCATTAGTAATGCCTGGGCAGCTTGACAAAGGCCAATGCGGGGCCCCACCCCACATATTCTAGTTTAACTGGTCTGGACTGTGGCCTGGGCACTGCAGGGATAAATGCTTTCCAACGTGGCAAAGCTCTAATTAAGAGTGTCTTCAAACTGCAAAGCAAAGGAGTCTTGGGAAAGAGTTTTGAAAATTGCACTAATTTTAAGACACGGGATTTCCAACAAAAATAGCAATCCACAACAATGAAACAACAACCTAATACTAGAAACCAAGTGAAGGCCATATGTTTCACTTTGTCATTTTAAGGAGAAAAACTCCGTAAGCACATTTATGAAAACCAAATGCTAGGAATCGAGCGTGGTGGTGATTTCATGACTTTATGCATTTGTCAAAACCCGTACATACAACATAGAACCGAGTTATTGCATGGAAATTAAAAATAAATTTAAAACATGCAGAGAAAAAAAATCAATTGATGCGTTCATTTATTTGAGAAATTCACCTTTGCTAAACACTAGAATCACCAGGGAGCTTTTAAAAATCCTACTGCCCAGGCTGCGTCCCAGATCAGTGACATCAGAATCTCTGGTGGGACCAAAACATCCTTTTTAAAGCCTTGCAGGTGATTCCAATGGGCAGCCCTGTCTCTTAATTCCCAAACAGAAGGAAAAACCAAGCCAAAGTCATGCTAACGTGTATCCATACAAATGTGGCTTCCAGGAGCCATCCCATCTTCGACTACCTTCCACTCACCCAGGGAAGTTCACAACTAAAATCTTTTATTTTTCTATCAACTTTTATTGGGTTTCAAGATGTTGGCATGACCCACGAGCCAAACAAGAGAGGTGCCTTGATACCGAATAGTAGCAAACAACATGTCCTCGACATCTGCTGACAGGAAAGTAGTTCTCAAACATGGAAATCCCCTAGAAAGGTGGTTCCAAGACACAGGTTGCTGACTGAACTCTGGAGTTTTGTGATTCAGGAGGTCTGGGGGCAGGGGAGGTCACAGAATCTGCATTTCTAACAAGTCCCAGGTGCTGCTGCTGGGAGGACCACGTTCTAGGAAAATCTGAACTAAATGAATGGTCAGAGATATGAAAGCCGGGGCTCAAGTTGAACCAGACAGATCTCCAGCCAAGACAGCCAGAGCCCGCAAGCTACTGGTCAGTTTCAGTGAACAAGTTGTATTTAGAAACTGATCTTCAGGAAGCCATTGTGAAACTTGCATGTATAACAGAACAAATGATCTCATCTAGAGACAACTCGCTACTCAAAGGGTAATGCACAAACCAACATCGGCATCACCTAGAACTGGTTACAAACGCAGCATGTCAGTCCTTATCCCAAACCTTGCTGAGTCAGAGAATGTCTGAACAGCATCCCTGGGGGATTAACAGCACAACAAATCCGCCTTGACCAATTCCCTCACTCACACCACAGACAGTTGCTGAGCACCACCTCTGTGCAGTACCTAGCAACAGGTAGCTAGCACCTGCACAATACCTGGGCTGAAAAGCCTCTTCCTTCCTGGAGCATCTATGGAGCAAAGGACCCAACTAAAGCCCAGAGCTTTTCTGTGGCCAAGGCCACAGAGCCAGCATGGTAGAGATGGATTTAGAACCCATGTCTCCTAAACCCTGTAGAATAGTAGAAGCAATACTGGCAACTGCCTCTATCAAAACCACAATTGTGGAAACACAATTCCAAGAAAAGAGGATACCAAAAAATGACAAGTCAATTTCTACATATCAAATTAGGAAATCTAATTCTCTTAATTCTCAGTGAGGTCTACTCTGACCAATCAGCACTGCTAGATTATACTGGCTGACGCAGGTTGTAATGCAGGTAAGTTTCTCTCAGATCTCAGAACAGGATGAATAAAGAGATATTAGATAGAAAAACATCTTGACCACAGGCATCACCTAATACTCAAGATCTTTCTTTGGGTACTTCAATCTATTCAAATAGTAAACCCTGTGATCTGGTCAAAATTGATTGCTCTGATATTCTGGTAATGATCCAGTTACTGGTGTTTCTTATTTCTTCCTAATCATCTTCCTCAAATGTACTGCTCTGATACATTTCAGTAATGATCCAGTTGTTAGTGTTTCTTCTTCCTAAATTAGTGTCCAACTGGAAGAGCACTAACATTTGTCTACCTGTGTGTTTTACATAGGTCATCTCACTCAATGTCACGGTCTCCATCATACAAAGGGGGGGAAAAAAAGAAAAAAAGGCATCCAAGTAACACAACTAAGTAGGCAGAGCCAGGCTTTAACTCTGTCTGTCTGATTCCTAATTTCTTTTACTCAAAGTGAGGTCCTTGACCTCCCACCTGGGAGCAGGTTAGAAATCCAGACCCCTTGAGCCCCAGCCTGGACCTGCTCAGTCAGAATCTGCATTTTAATCCCTGGTGATTGATGTCCATCCTGACATCTGGGAAGCTGTGCATGAACTATCCCAGAGCCAAGTGACCCAGCTCCCATTAATCAAAACCAACAGCAAACATCTTTGGTTCACACCAGGAGCAGACAGCAGTCAATCACCCAAGCCTCAAAGCCACCAGAATGGGATGTTTGTCATATCAGTAACTCATAGTAACTCACAGGGCTTACTGCATGGGGTCCTGCTCAAAAGCTGCCCATAGACTGCAGGACATAAAGACCAATTTCCCCCCCTGGGCAGAGTGTCAGGATAGTCTATAGTCCTGGTGCTGGTATCAAACACCCATCAAGGCATAAATATTGTCATGATTCAGATCCTCCACGGGTTGCCCACAGGAGGCAAACTTGTAAAATGATTAATGAGGTGAGAAAGAAGAACCTTCTCAAAACAAAAGTCAGCGAATTATCTGTCTTTCTCTAAACATACATAAATATGTTTATACACACACACACATACATACATACACACGTATATAATGATCCTTAGAGTCCAGAAATTTGAATTAGGTTCCTGTAACTATATGAAAGCTGAATCCAAATAGATCACTGTCAGAAAGAAGGGAAGGGGTAGCAAATGGAGACAAAAACAATACAGCAACCCCACCAGATTTCCCGGACTTGCCTACCTCAAAGTGTGAGTTAATTTGGAGTTTCTCAAAGCGCGGATCACAGACCATCTGCTTCAGAATCACATCAGTATTAAAAATGCATGTTCCTGGGCTCATGAAATCACTTGTTTAACAATCCCTTCCCGATGGATCCCTGCACATATAAATATTGGAGGCCAACTGCCCACCTGGCCCAGGTATAGTTTGAGAAGAACTGCCAGACTCCCTAGTTAATCTTACCTTCACAACTGTGAACCATCAAAATTTCCCATTTTCTGGGGAAGAACCCATCAGGGAAGTTGAGTGTTTTGTCCAAGGTCATACAGCAGGTAAGCAATGATGACTTACCCAGGCAGGCCTTTTCAACTGGATCAAGGCATCAAACTCACATAAACCAAAGCCACAGGAAAGTGTGATCCTATTGCCAAATCAGTATTTGCTATATGAAACAAAAGCAGTGTTTGAAAGAAAGAAAGAAAAGAAGGGAAGGAAAGGAAGAAAAGGAGGGAAGAAAGGAAAGAAAAGATTTGGTCTCTTTTGTAGCAGTGTTTCAGGGGCTGTTCTGGGCTCTACTTCCTAGGATGGGACCACAAATGCCAACAGGGACCATCACACATCATATTTTAAGGGGCTGTGCTGAGCAGCTGGCTGGAGGCTGTATAGGAAGACCACCTATCATCCCAATGGCCTGATCAAAGTTCATTTAACTTCAAATTCAAATTATTCCCAGTGAATACTATTCTAAGTCACTTAGATTCTTCTTTCCATGTTTTAAAGCTGGGTAACTCATCACCTGGGGAAGACCCACAATTATTCTCAGACAACAATTCCCAAATGGACTGGTTTCAAGAGATTCACCCAAAGCTCCACCTAAAATACAGACTCCTAAACCCCTTTGAGCTTGGAGATGATGATTCAGAGATGAAAAGCAAATCCATAACAGCACCAGGGAAGGACACTGGAGGGGACTCTCATGTTTTTAAGTTGAGTGGGGAAGGCCAAGTATAACACAAAAAGGAGAAGCCATAGAAGATGGATAAAGTCACCTGAATCTCTTTTTTAAAAATATACATGGTTGGGCCAACTGGGTGGCTCAGTCAGTTAAGTGTCTGCCTTAGGCTTGGGTCATGATCCCAGCGTCCTGGGATTGAGACCCCCATTGGGCTCCCTGCTCAGCAGATAATCTGCTTCTCCCCTTACCCCTCACCCCCGGCTCATGCTCTTTCCCTCTCTGTGTCAAATAAGTAAAATCTATAAAAAAAAAAATTTAAAAATATGCATGGCAATATACAATATATATTAACTCAAAGACCACTGATAAACTAGAAAAAATTACTCGCAGCTCTAAAAAAGGGGTTTCTTATTAAGAGCTCTAATGAATAGATAAGAAATAAACCAACAACCTAACAAGAAAAGGCACAAAAATATGAACAAGAAACAAGAAAAGTGAGAAAAGGAGTAGTTCAGGAAGTAAAAGAGTTAGCCCCATGTATAGGAGAAATGCAAATTAAAACTACAGCAAGACAGTTTTTCATCTGTTAGAAAGACAAAGATCATAATGTCTAACAGTATGGACACGGAATTGGGGATATCAGCTTTCTTTTCCATCTTTCCTCCCAAGAGAGAAATTTGGCAGTTCTATCGAGCTGTAAAATTTACAATCCTACTTTTAGGATTTTATTTTATAGACAAAATCACATCTATGCCAAATCCTATTTGTTCATGGATTTTAAGAATCACAAAATATTAGAGACCAAAAAATGTGTTTCAATTGGGAACTCACCAGGGAAGTTATGATGCGTCCAATGACAAGAGATGAAACACCCATAAAAAAACAAAAACAACAACAACAAACCAGGCAATTCTATAAGTACTCATATGGTAAGAGCCACAAAAGAGAGCAAAACACTCAAAAGTAAACAGACTATACTATCACTTACGCTTGAAAATACATAGAGTTGTTTATGTACATACACACACAGCCACGCTTGTCTACACATAGATGATCTTTGGAGGGACACATAAAACATCGGAGAAGTTGCCTGAGACTAGGTGCCTGACCAAGGTAGGAAGAATAATTACTGTCCCCACATATCTACCCTCCATGCATGTGCTGATTATTCAGATAGAAAATTTAAGAACAGGGCGCCTGGGTGGCTCAGTGGGTTAAGCCGCTGCCTTCGGCTCAGGTCATGATCTCAGGGTCCTGGGATCGAGTCCCGCATCGGGCTCTCTGCTCAGCAGGGAGCCTGCTTCCCTCACTCTCTCTCTGCCTGCCTCTCCATCTACTTGTGATTTCTCTCTGTCAAATAAATAAATAAAATCTTTAAAAAAAAAAAAAAAGAAGAAAAAGAAAATTTAAGAACAACCAAGAGAGGGGCACATGGGTGGTTCAGTTGGTTAAACTTCCCACTCTTGATTTCGGCTCAGGTCACTATCTCAGAGTTGTGAGATCCAGTCCAGCCTCTGGCTCTGTACTGGGCATGGAGCCTGCTCAAGATTCTCTCTCTCCCTCTGCCTTTGCACTCTTGGAACCCCACCCTCCCACCCCACTGGCACTCCCTCTAGAAAATATAAGTAAGAGAGGCAGAGATTGGAGATGGGATGCATAAACCAACTAGGTGTTAAATTGTAGTCCATTCTCCCCTATGTCCCTTCCCAGGAATAATCTGACAGTAGGTGTTAAAAGCCCTAAAAATATTCCTTCAGCCCATGTAATTCCACTTCTAGTCATTTGTCCCAGAATACTGAAAAAGCTTAATGTGCAACAATGTCTATCAAAGTGTTACCTATAATCACGAAAAAATGGAAACAAGTACAAATTGTGTTGGCCATGCTATTTAATAATATTCAGTTCTGCTAAGAGAAAGAGAATGAATGAGTGAAACTTACAAGACATGTAACTTACACAGAGTTAACAAGCACATGGTTTGTGAGACATGGAAGTAGAACACAGGCGGACTGAACAGGAAGGAACAGAATAACCAAGTAGTCACCCAATATTCATTAGCACCCAAATCAGCCACCCATTATTGATATCCATTCTGACCCAAATTGTCTATTACTAAGGGAAAAAAGCTCCTGATATTCCAGAGGAGATCTGATAAGAGACACTCGTGGCCAGGAACACTTTCTCCTGAATTTCTGCAACAGATCAAGTGTATGGGCTCCCAGTATCTTCTGTCTCCTGGGATCCATTGCTCATTCTCAGATCTGGTTCTTGTAATCACATCATCAGCAAGATAGGATATATGAACACTGTCCAAGCCATGATACAAGTAATGTGGTCTACCTATTCTGTTGGACGTACGTGCATTGACCTAATCCTTCCCCTTGCTTCTTACTGTATATTTAAATGGACTCATAAACTGAATAATTTAAACACCTTAATTTGGTCTGTGGGCCTGTTTTTGACTTCT
This sequence comes from Mustela nigripes, assembly GCF_022355385.1. Lineage (NCBI taxonomy): Eukaryota > Metazoa > Chordata > Mammalia > Carnivora > Mustelidae > Mustela > Mustela nigripes. The sequence goes on along the minus strand of NC_081569.1, from coordinate 42,302,241 downwards.
AGGATAACTATCTTTGGAAGCTACCACAGCATCAAGGTAATTTCCCACCACTACAAATATAGAAAATGATTAGGTAAATTCTGATATATGCACCTAAATGATATATCAAATTAAACCACATTTACATGATTTGAATAAAAGCATTACCATTACTTGAAAAATAGAATATAAAAATATAACCTATAAAATTCACTAATTTTTTCTAAGTATACATAAATCCTTTTTTTTTAAGATTTTATTTATTTATTTGACAGAGATCACAAGTAGGCAGAGAGGCAAGCAGAGAGAGAAAGGGGGGAAGCAGGCTCCCCACTGAGCAGAGAGCCCGCTGTGGGGCTCGATCCCAGGGCCCTGAGATCACGACCTGAGCGAAAGGCAGAGGCTCAACCCACTGAGCCACCTAGCCCCCCCCCATAAATCTTTAAAAAGAAAATAAAAAAATAAAAAAACTAAGGACAGGCGACTGAGCGGCTCAGTCAGTTAAGTGTCTGCCTTCGGAGTTCCAGGTTTGAGCCCCACATTGGACTTCTAGCTCCGTAAGGAGTCTACTTCTCCCTCTTCTCCTCACCCCACTTATGCTGTCTCTCTCTCTCAAATAAATACATAAAAACTTTTTTTAATACACAAAATCTTTTTTAAAAAATTAAGGAGGACACCTGGCTGGTTCAGCCAGAAGAACATGAGACTCTCGTTCTCAGGGTTCCAAGTTTGACCCCCACACTGGGTACACAGATTACTTTAATGAACTTAAAAAATAAAAATTAAAAACCTTTAAGGAAAAGCACTAGAAGCATGTATTATTCCAAGTAAATACATCCATGTCATGTTTAAAATAGGTTATATCTTATACATGCATTATTCTTAAAATCTGGAAGAATTATGAATTTTTAAAATTGCATGGAGAAAAGGACTAGAAGGAATCTATCAAAACGGCATGCTGCTGTGGTTTTGGAGTAACCATTTTATTCTTCCACTAACATATTATTTCAGTAATGATCATCTCATATTTTTACAAAAACAAACAAAACAAAAACCACATTTTTCTCTTTGAGAAAAAGAAGCTGGCAGAGACCCACCAGCTAAAAGCCAGCCCAGAAACTGAGGGTTAAAGCCTTACTTCATTCAGCTATAAATCTCCATCAACTCCAGGTTAAAATAAAACCTGTTAGGATCTTCCTGTCTCAACTGTGGGAATACGATGGAAGTTTTCGGCATAGTTCCCAAGCCATGTGTTCATCTCTGGGACTGACTCACCACTATTTCCCCAAAGATGTGAGGTCATTTTTGTCAGTGATAGAAATGTTGTTTTTACTAATGGAAGAGTCCAGTGGCCCTCCTGCTGTGCACAAACACCTGTATTCAGTAACAGGTGGTAAGCCAGGTGGGCTTTTCATTCAGTAAGGTTTGCTTTAGCATCCACAATACCGACCAATGGTTTCTTCAGGCAGAAGCATTGGGAATTTTATCCCCAACCCCAGGAGTACAATGACAAAGTTCTCAACCAGCAATGACCCTATAATAAGTTCCACAGGGAAACTTTTCATGTAATCATCACCTAAAAGGATCTCTGGAGAATTCAAAGATCACACAAAAAACCTGATAGCTTCCCTAGCTCCACTAGCTCCATGGGTCCAAAAAGCCAACACACACTCCCAACGCCTCTGTCCCTAGAATTTGCCCTTGAAGCCTTCCCAAGCATCAAAGGGAAGTTCATGGCTCAGTGTCTCTTTGGTACCCAGTGTGCATGTGGGCTTGTACCTGTGTGTGTATGCAAGTGTGTATACCACAGATGCACATATGGACTTTAATGGACTCTCTACAGGCCTCTGTTGAGGCACACACATACACACACACTGCAGTACCCACGCATATACTTAAGTCTTGTGAACTCTATGGCGTAACTTTTCAGTTACTCATGGCTTCATCTGCACACAGGCAGGATAAGCTCCAAGAGAACAATTATTATTAGCCCAGCTAATTATAAATTATATATTATTAGCCCAGCTAATAATAAATGCATGATTTATATGACCAAGCCCATCACTGCTACTCTTGTCTACCCTTTGTGCCCACTTCCAGCATTAATGAAGGACTAAAGCCTTCCATTTGCCCCTCTTTCAGCTGGTCTTCTAGCAGTCCTGCACCAGCATGGATCCAACACCACCCCACAAGGAGTCCCGACAGCAGAGAGGATCAGGATGCTTCAGCAGGATAGCATGGGAGGGATGTTGACCAAGGCGGCCTGAACTAAAGGCAGGGGTGTGGGGAGCTGAGGAAGGAGGGTGGCATCCAGCCCCTCCCAGCTCTGCTGAAAACCAGCAGCGCCTGTGGAGACACCACCTCTCTGAGGGTTAGTCTGTACCTCCCTCCCATCACCTCAGGGGTCCTTCTGGACAAAACAGCCCCTCAGTCTAAGAGCATATCCCATAGTTCCACAAGGCACAAGTGACACACTGTTACTAAAGGTACAATACAAGAAAACAAAGTACAGTAAGTTAAAACTGGCAAGACAAAGCTGACTACAGTCAATTTTCACCAATTTCTGATACCTGAGGAAAAGATCAGACCGAATTCTAACATTACAGAAGGAAAAAAATGGTACTAACCTCGAGCCCAGTTCTGCCGATAGCTTGAGAGCATGTCCTTCTGCCTCAACACCATTGAGCTCCGATGAGGAAGCCAAAACCTCGTCCTACACTCATCCCTATTAGGATGGGAACTGTTGCATTAATAAAAAATTTGGAGTGTAAAATCCTCCATTAACAAAGCTCCTTTTCAGTTTTTTAAAAGGCAATGATTTTAATTTATGTACCAACAAGACACTTTAATTCCCCCACATTGAAAAGACTATGTTTTCAGGGCATAGGAATGCTAGAATAGCCCAGAATTCCCATAAACAAGGAGTCCCACATGGTTTTAAGGACTTTCCCTCCTGAGGGGCTGTCAAGGTAGGGATATGTATTTACAAAATGCCTCACTGGGAAGCAGAGCGAGGCCTCTGTGTCAAAGAACCCTACACCCTGGATTCCTCCAAAGGAAACTGGAACAGCTCCTAATCCTCAGTAACCATGGGTGGCAGGGATAGGGGACGCAGGGTAGACTCACTTCTCTACTGCTCTGCCGTGATGTCACCCGCCTCCCCCCCAAGACCGAGCTCTTCCCAGCTGAGGTCTGTATGCTCCATATGGCAAAAGAACTGAAGGTTATCTCATAATCCTAGAGCACTGGGCAACCCACTTGCTTTTTGTCTTTCATTTATAACTTAACTGGTTTTAATTTTTTAAAGTAGTCTATATGGTACTGACTCTTTAACATTTTAAGGTACACAGGGTCACTTCTCATACACGTTCCACGTGTGCTTTCAGAAGTATGCTCTAGGTATAGGAGCTGTATTCTACGCTTGTCCACTAGATTAAATTTCTACAACTTTACTATTTTGTCTGTCTGACATTTCACTTACTAAGAACAGTGTGTTCAATTCTCCTACTAGGTCATGGACCTGTCAACCTCTCCCTTTGACATTCAGTCAGTTACTTTCTCTATATTTGAGAAACTATTAAGTATGAAGAGCAAACAAGTTTACAAGTATTACATGTCCCACATTAACAATGTTGCAGATTTACATTTTACCAACAGCTTTGGAATCTCTGTAGACTTGGGTGTGAGGTCCCAACTCCATAAGCTGCTTCGAGCCCCAGTTTGCTCCTCCCTAAAAACCAGGTATATCTTGAGCCTCAGAATTCTTGAGAGGATGAACTGAGATAGCTCATGGAGGTTACTCAGCATAGCACCCCTCTCAAAATGCTGGCTGCTCATAAAGTGGTCTATGTCTTAAGACCACACAGTTATCTATGTACCTGTACGGAAGCGGAACCCTCTAACCTCTCCATCAGATGGCAGGATGAGGCATGGGAGGAGGCACAGGTATCCAAAATGTTTATTTCAGGGTTTCACAGATGGGGAAGTCTAGGATAACACTATCCCCCTGTCTATACCTCACTGAGAATGTTAAGTCATATGTCAGTGGAACACTCAGTCTCCCACAACTGCATTGCAACACCCCCTCTAGCTTGCTCTCTCTGGGATACATTTCTCCCTTGTTGCTGGCTTGAGGGCTCTGTTGAAACAGCTGCACAATGATACACTTCATAAACTTCTGATTCTGAGAAACAGGTGGCATACTTAAAGAAGGTATGCATATTTAAATTGTAGGTAACTTGTGAAGCCTTATCCCAGTCCTGAGATCCATCGAATTGGGTGTCTGTGTGTCTCAGAGACGGGGCGGGGAATATGTGTGTGTGAAAGCAATTTCAGGGCAGACCATTCATTTTGTTAACAGTTTCCAAATCCTTTATAACATTCTCCCCCATCCCAGCAGGGCGAGGGAATCTTTGTCAAAGTCAAAGTTAATTGCACATCAGAGGGAGAAGATGCAATTTTCTTCTCTGGCTTTTGAACTCTGAAATTGACGCTGGGGAGTCATTCTGTCCTGAAAATGTCAGCTGCAGGAAAATACAACAAAAAAGGCAGAATAAACTAGCAAGGAAAGCTGCCAAACAGAAGAACATTCTTAGAAAGCCTCAAGGGTTAGCAAGTCACTGATTTGCTTTAAAATAAAAAAGTAGTAATTTTGAGAAAGAAAAAAAAAATTCCCACCCCTGCTAAAAAACAAAACAAAAACAAAACTCCTGCAAAGAGGTCTTCACCTCCAAGTGTATCCAGAAACAGGTACCTACAGGAAGCCCAGGGGGTGTGCGGGTGGGTGCTGGGTCTGGCTGTTAGACTGGTAGACTTGCCCACACAATCAGCCAGGCAGCGCCAAGAAAAGCTGACCCAGTTCTCATTCATGAGAACTTGGTAAGCGACCACCACCAGTCTCAAACCTTATTCAGAAACCAGTTCCTTGATGCAATATAGAAACCCACTAAATCGTCTGTCTCTCCTCAAAAATTTTTCCCCAGGATTTACTGACATAGGTTATTTCTTGCTATCTTTCTTCTCCTAAAAGGGAGAAGTCAGCCACTCAGACACCCCTCTTTGTTTAATCCTTAGAAGTCTCCCCATTTGTCTCAGAGCCCAATGTCAACCACATGAGTGATGTGTCCCTAAGGGACCACACTGACCTCACTCCAGAGCCCCCAATCTTTTCTCTCCTCAAAACCATTGCACAGACATCAAGAAGTCAGCCACAGGGAAGACAGATAAAGGTGGGATGTCAGCTACAGGCACAGAGAAACCACTTATGGTCACCTCTCCCTTTGAATATCAGGTGTACTGTTTCTCCATCTTTGGCCCAGAATTCAAAAAACTAGACACACTTCACAGTCAACCTGTGTGAGGGACAAAAGGACAGCCAAAAGAAGGGGAGGGCTTCAAGCGCAATGCTCTCTCCTTCCTCCCAACCAAGCGACCCAGGCAAGCCATCTCGTTGACCCCTTCACCCTGGTGAGGACAAAGTATGAAAGAATTAAATACATACACTCCTCTCAAGAATTAAACAACTCCATATAAAGGTAAAATGTCCTATTCTAGCAAAACTGAAATCACCTAAAAGCAACAAGCTGAACAACAAGAAAAAAAATCACAATGCTGCACTAATTCTTTAGCAAAGCTCAATTTTAAAGTTACCTTTTTCCTCTGTTTCTTCTGTATACCTTTCTGCCTCCCTTCTTAGACTTTTTTTTTTTTTTTTTTTTAAGGAATCTAATACCACCTTGCAAACATGACAAACAAGGCTGGCAGCACATACACAATTCCTGCCAAAACCAGCCAGACCCTCTATTTCCCTATAACTATCCCCCCCCCAACTCCCATCAGCTCCAGCCCCAGCCCCAGCCCCTTCCTCTGGACCAGCTTGCAGTTTTGAAGGTCGTAGCCTGCTGCAGCCTTCTTTGCCCTGCAAAACAGTCAAGTTATTGCTCCTCTTTATCTCCAAATCTATCTTCATTTAACATATTTCAGCTTCAGAGCACAACGGTCAATGTTTGACAACAAATTCACCTAATTAGAAGGAAAAGAAAGCCAACCGAAAAATTACTTTATGAATCATTCTATCTCCCTCATTTTTTTTTTCCATCTTTCTGATTTTCCAACGAATTAAGGTCTAACATACTGGTGGAACAAATTCAAGCTAAACTCCGTCCCTGTTCCCCACCTCTATTCAAGTAAATCCAGTCAACGATGTGACCAATGTGACTTCCACCATTTTCTATACAAATGGCAACTACCACCAACTGAACACTTGTGGTATGCGGGGTCCGATTCTAACTCTTTACCTGTATCGATCCAGCAGTGTCTTGACGCCTTTTCCACAAGGTGGATATTTCTAACCCATCTTAGGAACAAAGAGGGGCTCAGAATGGCAGGTTGTCCATCTAAACACATGCTCCGCACCCCCCTAGTAAGTCCAACTGCTATAATTGATGTGCTTTTAAATCAACTACTAAGTGAACGATCTTGAACGTCTTAAATGCACAATTTGATGCTGCTTCTCCCACTGAACACATATGGTCACCTTTCCAGCCATAGCACTGTGGCTATGATTCATGTTTCGAAGAAAGATTGGATTTACTGTCCCATGCCGACAGAAGGGTGGAAATAAGAGACATGCAGAATTCTATGTCCCTGTTCATTCTAGATGGATGAGGGTCCTTTTTTTTTTTTTTTTAAGCCATCTGTGTGAGTGTTGTATATACACCGACGTCTGTGCTTACGTAACCTTCTCAGCTCTTCCTCCTTCAACAAACTTCAGAGGGAAATTTCAGGTTCTTCCAAAAAGCCAGGAGATAGACATGTGCCATTCCTCTTCAGAAGGGACAAGGAATGGAACATCATTTGAGGAGACATACAACTCAACTGTGGTATAGATTTCAGATCCCCCCAAAAAGATGGCACATATTCCTCAGTTCTTGGCTCAAACTTTCTTCTTTCCTTTTTTAGATAGTAACTGGAAGACTTTAGGATCTTTAGGAATATTTTCTTGGAAATACTATTTTAACTTCGTATATGCATAGTACACTCCCTTCCAGAAGCTACACTTTATTAAAAATTATACAGCCAATTTTATAGTTCTCAACCGTCAAAAAAATCAGCTGTAACAAATTATAGTTTACGCCCCTGACCCACTTTCCTTCCCCCCCACCTCATCACTTTTGCTTTCTGGGCCGGGCCTAGCAGCTGGTGTACCCTCCACCAGTCAGCCTACGAAGAGAAAAGAATACTAGAGTCCTCAATTTCCAATTCTCCATCTTGCAGAGAGGCAGAACTTCCAAGGTTAAGCTTATTTAATATGCTATCATCATCTCTTGCTAATGATTTAAGTTTAAAAGGCACAGGAAACAAATTCCCTCAGTGTCTCACTTAATGAGCCTCTAGGGAAGCTGCTTAAAATAAGGGTGTGAGCAGTAACAGAAAAACCAACTGGGCCCAGGTCAAGACCTCCTTCACTTGGTACTTGGTTCCTGTTTGTATTTAGGAGATATACACATGTATGCGAGAAATACTTATCCCCCCACCCCGCCACCCCAGGGTGCTAGGCCAGTCAACTCAAGGATTGCTGCGATGTCTTCTGTTTATAGAAAAAGCAAAGTCAGGAGAAGGGGGTTTGACAGGGTTCTACAGGCCCAGGGGTGGTCAAGGCTGAGGGGCCTGAAGGCTGAGCTGCCACAGGCTGAGCTGCCACAGGCTGAGCTCTCTGACCTTGGCCAAGTTGCTTCACCACTTAATGCCTCAGTTTATCTGTAAGATGGGAATAGGAGGAGAAACTACCTCTGAAAATCTTCATGAGGCTTAAGTAACACTTCTAACCCCACTTAGAACTTTGTGTGGCCCAAGTGCCCAATAAATCTCAACCAGCATGTATTCTTTCATCATTATATTTCCATCCCACACTAACAAGGCAACACTCCCCGTGGCTCTCTACTGTGTACCATACTTTTGCAATTCATTATGCCAGTCGTCCCCAGTGAGGCAGACAGGAATGTAAGAATGTTGTTTAGAACCTGAGGCTCAGGCAAGTTTCAGCTCTTACCCAGTATCGTTATGCTAGTCAGTGACCAGAAATCTGAGTCCAATTCTACTCATCTTCAAAAAGCCATGCTCCTTCTACCTCCCCAAGCCCTACATGCCTTCCTTCCTTAGACACAAGCAACTCAAAACGAGGCCATTTAATGAGTATTCACTAAGTGCTAGGCCAATATAAGTCCCCTGTGTACCGCTCTCACTCACAAAGCAACCTGATGGAGGGGGAAAACCATCACCCCCATTATCCCAATGAGGCTGGAAACAGAGGCTTCAAGCTCAAGGTCAAGGACCATGTGTGGGAAAATGAAGAACTACCTACAAGACCCAGGAGAGGACTTTGGAGTCTCTCATAATGGTTCCAGCAACAAGAAGAAAAAAGGAAGATATATTTGCTCTACTTGTCCAGTCAACCTTTTTACCATCAAATCAGTAGGTAGCAAAGAAGAGTTAAATGTTTTTCACAGGAGGAAATTTGCTAAGACAGGAAGCTCCTACATTTCTCATAATAATGCTAGCAATAGGTTTGACTTTTTAACCAAATTAGAAGAGAAGCAGAATCTCCCAACAACCTCCAGAGAAAAGTTATTTTTGCTAAAAAGTAAACAGGCACAAAATTAAAATGTTGGAGTGGGAAATAACTAGTCAGATTCATTACAAAATACCAATCACCACCTCATTTTTCCCCAGGGCCCTCCAGAAGGGGGAGGGGCAAACAACCACAACCCCTAACAAATTGACAAAAGAAAACAAGAACATTTTTGCTTGTGGTATCTTTGTTTCTATACAGATTCAACAGTCTTTTTTTTTTTTTTTTTTTTTTTCAAATAAAAACATGAAGCCTCCCATTTTGTGCCAAATAGAATACTTCGGACTTTACAGTGATTCCCCACTCAGGGCAGTTTAGGTTGTTCAGAAAAACAAAAACAAAACAAAAGTGGACAGACAGAGAGGGCTGAGCCTTCAGAGCAGTAAAGCTAGACAGACAAATGAGAAGAGGTAAGGCGCAGACCTAGCAATGGGGGTGGGGGACAGTGAATGAGGGGGAGAGTATTACTGAACATACAGAATAGGAGGAGGAGGGCGTTCACTATACTCCAAGTTAGTAACAAGCTCTAGATGCCCTTGGCTGCAGAAACGTCCACCTCCACCATCCACCCTCCACCATGATCTGACTACCTCACTTGCTGGCCTTCACTGATCCCTAGTGAAAACAGCACCAGTGAGAGGCTGCCCACGTGGTGAATGGGAGGGGTGGTCCCACACCATCTTCCAAGCTCCAGCATCCCAGAGCAATACCACATCACACGAAACTCTATTCCACCCCTTGGCGATAAAACTCAGAACAAAGTTTCTGAAGACACAATTCTTCCTCCTTGTCACATAATTGGTTATCTCACCTCTTATCTACAATTCCACAGAAAAAGTTCAAAAGCTTTCTGCTATCAAAAGGATGCGAGGCACAGCTAGTCCGAATGACTGGATCATGTAAGGCAAATGAGTAGTAACGGGCTCGATCACTTGCCTGCCAGAGCTTCTGTCCAATTAGCCAGGTAGGCAGGGACCGATGGCCGGGAAGGCAGAAGGACACCCGGCCTTCCATCAGGAGAAGAAATATGAGGCAGAAGGAGAAAGCCAGACTGCAGTTGCTGTCTACTGGCAAGCATGCACCCAAAGCCACAGGTCACCAACAACTCTGTGCAGTGAACGTCTTTCCTCATTTCACAGCCCAATTTTATCTTTTTGGTAGTCAAAGCCCATCTCAAGTGAAGTTTAGAATTCTTCAGTTAGAGCAGCACAGCTCCTAACTAGATGTTCAAGTAACGTGCGTAGGAGTAAAATAAAGGTACAGCTCACAGGAAAACACTGAGGACATAAACCCAAGAGGGCAGACTGCTGTGTGTCATTTGCCCAGAGGAGAGAATGGAAAAATCACACATTATTCTGAACCCAATTTAAAAGCTCTCCTTTCATTACAGATGGCAAACAGACACAAGAAAAGATGCTCCACATCACTCAACGTCAGGGAAATACAAATCAAAACTACAATGAGCTATCACCTCACACCTGTCAGAATGGCTAAAATCAGAAACACAAGAAACAACAGGTGTTGGCCAGGATGTGGAGAAAAAGAAACCCTGGTGCATTGTTGGTGGGAATGTAAACTGGTACAGCCACTGTGTTAAACAGTATGGAGGTTCCTCAAAAAATTAAAAATGATCCAATAATTGCACTACTGGGTATTTACCCAAAGAATACAAGAACACTCATTCAAAGGGATACATGCATCCCTATGTTTCTTGCAGCATTACTTACAATAGCCAAGATATGGAAACAACCCAAGGGCCCATCGATAGATGAATGGATAAAGTAGATGGCAGTGTATACACACACACGCGCGCGCGTGCACACACACACACACACACACACACACTGGAATATTACTCAGCCATAGAAAAGCAATCTTGCCATTTGCAAAGACATGGATGGAACTAGAGAGTATTATGCTAAGTGAATAAGTTAGCCAAAGGAAGACAAATACCGTATTATTTCATTCATATGTGGAATTTAAGAAACCAATGAGCAAAGGAAAACAAAGGAGAGAGAGAGAGAGAGAAGTCTAGAAACAAACTAACTCCAGAGAACTGATGGTTACCAGAGGGGAGGATATGAGTAAAACAGGTGAAGGGAATTAAGAGTACACTTATCATGATGAACACCGAGTATTTTTTTAAGATGTTATTATTTATTTGACAGAGAGCACAAGTAGGCAACGTGGCAGACAGAGGAAGAGGGAGAAGCAGGCTCTCTGCTGAGCAGGGAGCCCAGTGCAGGGCTCAATCCCAGGACCCTGGGACCATGACCTGAGCCAAAGGCAGACGCTTCACCGAATGAGCCACCCAGTTGTCCCTGAACACTGAGTAATGTACAGAATTGTTGAATCACTGTTGTTGAATTGTTGAATCAATCACATATTGGACACCTGAAACTATCACATTGTATGTCAACTATACAGTTTAAGTAAAAAAGATTTTTCAGCAAGACAATATACAAAAAAAGCTCTCATTTGGTAACACCAATAATCAATTATGAGCACATCAAGCCGCCTTTTTTTTTTTTTTAAGCCCTCTTTCAATACTGCCTTACCGATAAGGTGCAACTGGAAAAGAACAAAACGTAGGTTCTACTTGGACAAGTCACTTCACCTGTCTACACCGGTGTCTCCATCCACAAAAAGAGCTGGTTGGACTAGATTACCCACAAGGCACAGTCAAATTTTCATGTCTTCAGTTTGGGGGTTCTCCTATACAGTTGTTGGTGACCTCTGGGCCCCAGTCCTGTCGTGACAAATCTCCCTTCCCCAACTCAGGACCTCGCTGGAAAGGGAGGAGACCAGCATGGGTTTCAGTCAGGCACTGCGTGGGAGGGACACAGTGCACGTGTGGCCAAGTATGAGGCAAAACCAACACACATGAAAGAAAGGCAAGGAGGGTCTGTGGTAGGAATGCAGCTGAGTTCTGCTGGATTTGCTTCCACCTTACCATCTCTCCACAGCTGAAGAACTCATAGGAGTCTGACAGGAGAACACAAACATGTTACAGGGCATGTTAAAATTAAGGTAAAATTAAAAAGCAGAAACTGTACAGCTGTTTTCTCTGTAATATGGGTCATTTTGTCATTGGTAGCATGTCTACACAGATAAACCTAAGGGTAACATCTGCACAATGAACAATCTTGCAAACCTCTAGCATCCTTTTTTTCAGTGAGAATACTCATGAGAAAGTTACTGGACAAATCGAGCAAAAAGTTCCCTCTCAAAGAAAAGGGGAACACCAGCAAACAAGACCACAGATCACTGGCTTTTTAGCATAGCCAAAATCTGGAACCTACAACAATTTCCGCTGGCAGTAAAACAGATCTATCCCAGTCTATGCACACAATGGGTTATTCTCCTGCAGCAAAGATGAACAAACTTTTGATACTAACAAAGACACGGACGCATCTCACAGACACTGCTGAACCAAAGTTTGTAACAGCTAACTAATGCAATCCATTTCCATTTGGCAGGAATTAAAATTATATTGTGGAGGGGAGGAGGAAATGCCTGGGGCTGGCTATCTACCATTCCAACTTAAGTAGAAGATCAAAAACTCAGAGAAGAACCAATAATAAAATATTAGCATTAGGATGGGCCTCAGCCCTCCAGTTCAACAGCTTCATTTGAAGGATGAGGCAACAGGTGCGGTGGGGGGGTGGGAGGGTGGTTCGAAGTCACTCATGCAAACCAGCTCCTCCAACCTTACAGCATTCCAACCTTACCTCTCTGCTCCCCCTGCTGTGAGGTATTTAAGAAAAAGGCATGCTGCTGATCCACTTCCTTTAGACAGTTTGTGCCTCCCTAGTTTTTAACTCTGTACACCAGCAGGATAAAGACAGCCATTGACGTAACTCTTCTAACAATGACAGTAACTTAGTGACTACTAGTGAAATACTCACTCTCAGGGCTGCTGAGAGATTAAATCCAACTGACCCCTCTCCAAGTTTTCAACACTTCAATTATAATCACAACCCGACGCGAAGTTTCCCTGATTTGAAATAGTAAACCGAACTGACTGGTACAATGTCAGTCTTCTTCCGTCTGTTAAATGCAGAAGCCTAGGAACAGTGACAATCCCGTCAAGGGTACCTGAAGGTCAGATTGCATTTACAGGCTAAAGAGTACTCCGAATTCATTACAACTCCTAAAGAACTCCACCTAACACAAGTTATCAAAGACCTTTGAGGAAAAGAAATACACCACATTAAAACTTTGTTCCCAGGGCGCCTGGGTGGCTCAGTGGGTTAAGCCACTGCCTTCGGCTCAGGTCATGATCTTGGGGTCCTGGAATCGAATCCCGCATTGGGCTCTCTGCTCGGCAGGGAGCCTGCTTCCTCCTCTCTCTCTCTGCCTAGTTGTGATCTCTCTCTGTCAAATAAATAAATAAAATCTTTAAAAAAAAAAAAAAAAAAAACTTTGTTCCCAGCATATCATACATACTTCCCAAGGGAGACCACTGGGGAGCTTTCTCGAAGGCATCACACACTTGACCTTTTTAACAGAACTATGTTTCATTGACACAATGGATGAAGATCCCCCCCCCCCCATAACACTACTAACATAATGGAATGGGTCAAAACTTCATTCACAGTCTATACAAAAGTTTTGCTCTCAAAAAGAGCCTCTGGGAAATGCTTTACTGAAAAGAACACAGAAAAAGTTGGAGCTTTGTGCACATTAGGCTAACAACCTTCAAGAGCTTTGCAAAAGGAGGAAGAAGGGCAAGTCATTGTGTGTACTATGCATATAGGATGAATAAGAAAGTGGAAAGGTGGGTTCTCCAAATCAAAGGTAAATTGAAACTGGAATTTCTGCCCTTTCTCTAAAAAGGGATTGTCCTTCTCTCTTTTGCTTCAGTTGTTAGGGGAGCTAACCCGCAAGAGATCTAGAACATTCTCTGCTCCAAGTAAGACAAACAACATAGCCCTAACAGGCTGAGTACAGGCTTCTATGCCACTTTAATCTATAGCTGCAAAATACCATCCAGACTCTGGGAGGGTTTGCTCTTCGGTTTTACTGAGCACTAATTTCACACAGAGCTTCTTCCAGGCCCTATTGGGATTGGACATGAAGCAAAGAACTGCCATTTACCACATGCTTCCCCTGTTACCAGCCCTCCATTAGACCCCTTATGTGTCTGTTACTCCTTGTTTTCATTCGTAAGATGACCCCACAAGAAAAGAGCAATGGACCACTTCACTGATGGGGCCGGGAGAGTGCTCATGGATTTGCCAAGGGCACCAAGCTCAAGATCAAGAAAAGTACACCCAGGTCTACATGGCTCCCAGGTGCACCCCCTCCAATGGTCAATCAATGAAACTGGGGTTAATCCTTAATGTTCAGGGGTAAAATCCAGGAAGTATGGCTATATCCTCCCACAAAATCTCCTGCCAGTGTCAGACAAGACTCTGCTTCTCAGGTTAGGGGGTATCCCCTCAGGGGTACACAGGCGTGCACCACAAGGAGGGATCAATGTGCAGGATCAATGTGACATTTTTTCCATCAAGTCAATCCTCTTCAAGTATTTGGGAAGAAAAATACTATTTTTACACTAAAACAGAGTACACTATGGGACAGAATGTGAAATCCAAATATTAGTAAGAAAAAAAAAAACAATTCCAAGAAATTTTCACAAGCCTCCAATACATAGTTTGGAGCCAAGCCCAACTCTTGGGACTGGATGGGGTGACAAAATACAGGGTAATGCCTATACTCTCATCAGCCCTTAACTCAGAACCATTCCTCAACATAAACAACAGACCAAAAGATTCCTCAAGTGCCCATATTTGTACCACGTTCATGTATTATTGATACCAAGTGCTGCTAGTAGCTTCTTCATCATGTGATCCAGACACACCACATGCCCAGGGAGAGGGTGAGTGGCTGGAGGTCACTCCTAAATGCAGAAAGAAGGAAAAGCCCAGCACTAAGCAGGAAAGACAGAGCAAATTAAGTCATCCACTAACATCACAGGAAGGAAGTGCCCAAGTGCTTTAAAATTGTAAATACAATATATCTAGTGCCAAGAAGCCCAGACAGGGTCTGTGCCCTTGAACTTTTACCCCTTACCTTTCCTGGACTTAGGCAGAGCACATGGTATCACTTTATATCAAGCACTTGGATTCTCTAGATATGGTCTTCTTTTGTGTCCAGAATATACATTTTTTAAATTCTAAGAGCCTATAGGCATCCAGTGAGGGAGAGATAGGGCATTTCTTGGTGACCAGACACATGGTCTACCTTAGAACAACAAACTGCAAGCTACCTTCCCACAGCATCCGCCTGGGACAAGCAAAACATCACCAGGCACAGACTGAGGAGAAAACGGAACAGAGGTTCCATATGGAACCCCAAATTACAACAAGGACAATTTACAACTTAAGTGAAATGTGAAATCCTGGGCCCAGTCCAAAGAAGTAGTGTCTTACTATGTGTTAGGCAAGATCCGTGTATTACCCATATGTTACCATCATCTACCCCTTTCTAGATCACTTCATTAACTTAATTATCTCAACTCCTGCCTCAGGAAAGCATTTAACATCCATTTTACAGCTTAAGCAACTGAACCTTGAAGAGTTTAACTGATTTGCCCAAAGACAAAGCCACAAAGCAGCACCCAAGTCTGACTAACCCCGGAGCTGTATGCCCCACCCTCTGGGGCACTACCCCCCAGGGCTGGTACTTCTGAACCCACTCCCCCGAGCCCTTGAGTGGAGAAGGTGCTCTGGCTGGATCCCCAGTGCTGGCTGCACCTGCCAAGAACAGGACACTCCACAGGCCGTCCCTATGGGGCTCCAGGACCGCACCGCACCAGCTTATTTTGCAAACTGCTTAACTAAAGCTGCAAAAAGAATGACAAAATACAGACTGATGGGAGGATTCCAACCTTAAAATTTTTCCTATATATTAAGAACAGTTCGTTTCACATGGCTTACAAAAGTAAGATTTTTAAATACATAATTAATTTGAAACTAACATCCCTAACCAAACCCCAACCTTAAAGTTTCCCTTTCTCATTGGCAACAACAGAATGTGGACAATGAACCCAAAGCCACAGTTGCTCTCTCTCTCTCTTTCTCTCTTAAGGCACCCCAAGCAGTAAAAGGCAGAGCAGAGGAAGGGCATCCCAGGCATAAAGGTGGGAGGGAGACCAGTAAACTAGTACCCCATCACCCCCACACACATCAGTGGTCCTGCTGGTCAATGACACATGGGAAGTTTCATATAAAATTATGAATCTGGTTTTTAAGTATAATAGATATGGGGTTAGGTTCATTACTTTAAATGAACACCTTATTTATCTTCCTTAGAAAATAAAAGGGCAGAACTGCCACACACAAGAAGAAGAAGAAGAAGAAGAAGAAGAAGAGGAGGAGGAGGAGGAGGAGGAAGAAGAAGAAGAAAAAGAAAGAAAGAAAGAAAGAAAACCAACTTGTTAAAGACATCCATGCTTCTCCTGCCTAGTGCAGGCTACATCCTTGGGAAGACAACTCAATTGCTTACTAAGCATGCCACATTTTATTATGCTTCAATTACATGATCAACCATGTTAGCATTTAATTACCATGTAATTAAGTGGTGGCACTAACTCAAGCTCATGGGCATTTCTGCTCTGGCCACGGGAATCAAACAGTTGACCCAAAGCCCACCCTGCATTTCTTCCCCTGCCTGGGCTCTGGCCACCAGGAATTTGCCCGAGTTAAGGTTATGAAAGTTCCAGGCAACACTAGTTCTCCAACCTTACCTATAGCTGGGGAAAGGAGGACCAGCCTTGGGGTGGAGGCTCCCAGGGCCAATACCCCAACTCAGTGGGGCCTTGGTAATAAGAGGACAACTCAAAGGCCAAATGGGGTTTTCAGCTAGGCGAGCGATTAGTGGGCTCTGGTGCTCCATAGCAGAAAATCCCTACTCCTTCCCAAACTGGCCTGATGGATGCCTTTGTCTTTGAGGTCCTCACCTGAGAAAACCATCTTATGCTATCATTTTATCAAAAAGAGCCATTTCAAAACCTGAAGAGTCGCAAGGATAATGTCTTTCAGTAAAAGGCAATTATTTGAAAAAATTTATCTTCACAGAAAACATATTTTTCCCAGGTTGACTTTTAGACCAATTCATGCATCAGTTCTTTGGAATACACTGAATTAAAACAGTTTTATGTTCCCTCCTAACCCTTAAGTCACTTACACACAGCTCAGGGACTGTTTTTAAGCTAAAAACAAGTGACAACATTTAATAACTTGTCATCAATAAATAAATACAAAAGACAGTTTATAGTTCATTCATTTCAATGACAAATGCATACACAAGCCAAAAGCCAGGACAGTGGGGGGGATGGGGCAAGGGGCGGCCAATAGAACACTTAAGAGGAAGCATTCTACTTTCCTGGTATAATTTCTAGGAAGATTAATATCCTGTCTGAACATCATTCTACTCATACAGGATTTCAAAATGGTGTTTTTCTGCTCTACAATGGGAGTGAAATCAGCTATTTTAACTTGGGACTCTAGTGTGTCACTTTCGAGCTGTGTAGGTGGGTATTTCCAACTACAGAGGAAGGCCTGCTTCTGCCTGTCAAAGCATCCAAGACCCCAGAGAGAGCTCAGGAGACAATGTCACCTGTTTCAAACACACTGCCAATTTAAGACATACACACACACACACACACACACACACACACACACCAGGGGCATGGGTGGCTCAGTTGGTTGAGTATCTGCCTTCAGCTCAGGTCACGGTCCCAGGGTCCTGAGATTGAGCCCCACATCAGGCTCCCTGCTCAGTCAGGAGTCTGCTTCTCCCTCTGTCCCTGCTGCTGCTTATACTCTGTCTCTCAGATAAATGAATAAAATCTTTAAAAGAAGGAAAAAAAAAAAGATTCCCCCAACCTTTGGGAGAGCTTTCCTCCTAAGAACACTTCAGAAATAAATGAAAGGGTCTGCTGGCAGGAGGGCTCTCGTCTTATTTAGGCTCAGCACAGTTCTTGGGAATTCAAACTGTTACTCTGAAGAGCTGGGTATCAGGGGGATGCTTGCAGTAGGATCCATGTGGTTATACCATGCAAACATGCATTTGCTCAATCAGTACTTTCAGGGTCTTTCCTCACTCACATGGCACTCCCTGGGGAGGCCTGTCTTCCTCCTACCACACTTTTAAAAAAAAAAAAAAAAAAAAAAAAAAAGGTGCGACACTTCCCATCTCCTAAAGGGTAGCCTAAGCCCTTCTGCAAACGGCCACTAGATGAGCTGTTTTAACAACTGTCATAATCTGAGTGCTTGCAATGCACACAAATTATTTCAGAGGACAGGGTGGTCCCTTCCTCCTGGAGATGCCATGGTTGATTGGACTTGACCTGAGTGCTTCAAGAAAGAGACAAGTGAGGAAAGCACCAGAAGACTTTACACTCCTAGAACATGGACTCCATTAGGACCCAGATAGTTTTCCAGATAGTTTTCCCCCATGTCTAAAACAGTGCCTGCCAAAAAAGAAATGCTCTCTAGATAGGTGTTCAATTAGAAGAAAAAAATAATGATCCTTGATCTGTCACCTGGCTATCATGTAACTGGCTTCATGACTTTCAGTGACCTTTAGTGAACCTCAGAACCAAGCTCAGACTACCTAAAGCACAGACCCCTGCCCGGCTCCACAGAGGCAGACGATGCCCCCCACGGCACATCACAGATAGGATTTGGGGAGAACTTTTACCTTCCTCGGTGATCGATTGGTCATGAACTCCTAACTTTGGTGCCCACTGACATCACAAAGCAATCTTTAACCCAGGATGTGGAAGAAAGACACAGATGTCAAGTTTCAGCTATAAATTACACAGTCTATGCATCAAGACAGAGCCAACACCACAGTCATGACAAGTCCAGGAAGCACTGTGGCTTGAGGCCACCAGAGAAACTCACCGAGGAAACTCCGAGCTAAGTCAAGACTTGCCCCCCATACCCCACCATAACACCCCCCGCATACCCTAGTTAGAGAGTGGGAGAGCTCCAGTGGGCGCAACCTTAGGACAGAGCTGCCGGAAGAACACCAGCTAAACAGAAGGATTTCTTGCTTACTAACATGACGCGACGGGATTGTTTCAATGACAGGATTTCCTAGTACACAGGTTTGTGTAAGATAAATTTTCCTGAAGGGCGCCTGGGTGGCTCAGCGGGTTAGGCATCTGACTCTTGATCTCAGCTCTCAATCTCACGGTCATGAGTTCAAACCCATGTTGGGCTCTGTGCTAGGCAGGAAACCTACTTTAAAAAAGGGGGGGAAAAAAAAACCAAACTTCTGAGCATTGTGCATAAGCTATAATAAGATTCACTAGCAAAATAAGAGGAAGGGAAGAAGCAGGAAGAAGAAAATCTATCCTCTGAAAGTACCACCAAGAAGCATGGCTTTCTGGTTTTGTTATTACCCAACTAAAAGAGGGCCCTGTTAACAATGGCCCAGAGTACAGGAGGGGAAGGAAGGAAAGAAAGAAAGGGAGGAAGGAAGAGATAGACCATTTCTTCCTACAAACAGCATGCCAATTCCTCTCAGCACCTGGCATGCTGTTTCTCCCTAATGCTAATTACAAATAGCGTGAAAGAATATCACTGTTTTTGAGGCACCTGGGTGGCTCAGCGGGTTAAAGCCTCTGCCTTTGGCTCCGGTCATGATCCCAGGGTCCTGGGATCAAGCCCCGCATTGGGCTCTCTGCTTGGCGGGGAGCCTGCTCCTCCCCTGCCCCCACCCCCACTCTCTGCCTACTTGTCATCTCTGTCAAATAAATAAAATCTTAAAAAAAAACAACAACAAAGAATATCGGAGTTTTTATGTCTACGATCTATCTGGAGTTAATTTTTTTTTTATATCCTATAACCTAAGGATCAAGGTGCCTTTCTTCCATATGGATACCCAATTGTTCCAGCATCTCTTGCTGAAAAGCCCATCCCATTCGCTACTTAATTACTGCAGCCCCTGTGATGAAAATCTGTTCACCTTGTGTGTGGGGGTCCATTTCTGGACCTCTCCATCCTATTCCATGGATTTAGTGTGTCTGCCTGAACATCAATGTCACATTGTCTTGATATCTGTGGCTTTATAGTAAACTTTGATATCAGGTAGAATAAGCCCTCCAGAGTTCCTGGGTGGCTCAGTTGGTTAAGCTACTGCTTTCAGCTCAGGTCATGATCCCAGAGTCTGGGATCAAGTCCCATATCAGGCTCCCAGCTCCATCAAAAGTCTGCTTCTCCCTCTAACCTCCCCTCTCATGCACTCTCACTCTGTCCCTCCACACCCTCTCTCTCTCTCTCAAATAAATAAACAAAATCTTAAAAAAAAAAAAGAATAAGCCCCCCCAGCTAAGTTTTTCTTTAAAAAATTATTTTTGCTACATTAAGTCCTTTGCATTTCCCTGTAAATTTTAGGTCCAGCTTGTTTAGGTCTCAATAAATATTTTAAAATCCCCTTTTGCGATTTTGAGTTAGTTGCACTGGACTTTTAGGTAACTTTGGGGGAAGCTATCTGAACAAAGTTAAGTCTTCCAATCCATAAATATGGCATCTAAATCCATTTACTTGAAGGACCTATCAGAGTTAAACATAATAAAGTCTAGAATTACTACCTTGTATGCCAACAAAGCAAGAAAAGTTGTAAACACTAAATCTCTGCAAATTAATTTACAACTTTACAGTCATTTCATGAGCTTTACATGCAGTGGATTCTACTGATGAATAAAAGGTTCA
Organism: Mustela nigripes; assembly: GCF_022355385.1. Classification (NCBI taxonomy): domain Eukaryota; kingdom Metazoa; phylum Chordata; class Mammalia; order Carnivora; family Mustelidae; genus Mustela; species Mustela nigripes. The sequence continues at coordinate 42,281,901 of NC_081569.1, read as the reverse complement.
AAAATGAACAGATCAAGGGGGGTCTGGGTGGCTCGGTCATGTAAGCATCTGACTCTGGGTTTCAGCTCAGGTCATGATCTCAGGGTTTTAAGACTGAGTTCACGGTCAGGCTCCATGTTCAGCACAGGGTCTGCTTGAGATTCTCCCTCTACCTCCGTCCCTCCCCAGTCTCCCTCTCTCAAAAGAAAAAAGGGGATCTGAGTGGCTCAGTTGGTTAAGTGTCTACCCTCCGCTCAGGTCATGATCTTGGAGTCCTGGGATCAAGTCCTGAATCGGCGGGGCGGTGGGGGGGGGGGGGGGGGAAGGGGGAGGAGTGTCCCTGCTCAGCAGGGAGTCTGCTCCTCCCTCTGACCTTCCCCCTCTCATGCTTACTCTCTCTCATTCTCTCTCTCTCAAATAAATAAAATCTTTTTTAATCTTTTTTTTTTAAGATTTTATTTATTTATTTGACAGACAGATATCACAAGTAGGCAGAGAGGCAGGCAGAGAGAGAGAGGGAGAAACAGGCTCCCCTCTGAGCAGAGAGCCGATGTGGGGCTCAATCCCAGGACCCTGGGATCATGACCTGAGCTGAAGGCAGAGGCTTTAACCCACTGAGCCACCCAGGCGCCCCTAAAATCTTTTTTTAAAATTCCCATTAAAAATAAATAAAATATATATTTTTATAAATGAATACATCAAAAAACAGGCAAATGTGGAACCCAAACCAATTTGGATCCTGCGGTCTCTGATACTGCACAGCTTGCTAAAAACCGTAAACCAAAGGCAGGCTGTCAAGAGAGAAGAAATGGGAAAGCAGTGTGAGCCCCACTACAGGGTGACCACCTGGCTCTTAGAAGCAAAGGCTTCCTTACTCTTTGCTCTTGGAGAAGCTCGCAGGACAGAGAAGAAGCGACCAACAAAAGGAGATGAAAATAAATTCAAAGCAAGGAAAAAACCTTTCTAGAAAGGCCCTAGCTGGAGAAGAGCCAGGAGAGGAAATAGGGCAGGGCGTACTACGGGAGCAACACAGACTACAGCCAAGGGTAACCACATGGCCACCAGGATGCCTGGGAATTTCCAAGAAGGGAAAGGCTAAACAGGAGGCTGGCTATTGTAATTTCCTTTTCACCCCACAGAAAGAAAATTACTTTCCTAAGGAGCTTTAGAAGGTGGTGACGTTGAGTGAATCCACTAATCACTTAAGAAGTCTCTCAGTGTATAGCAGCACATTTGGATTAAGTAGGCAAGTCAGTGCTCCAAGTTTCAGTAAGTGGACGATTCAAGCTCAGGGTCGAGCAAATATAAACCATACCGAGATACGTGTAAGTCCTTGCTGATCCCAGGTTGTCTGGGTAGTTAGCTTCGTGCTATTGGTGGAGAATTCAGGGTCCATTTCAAGGAGGGTGAGACTGTTGGCTTCACTCTCAGTGGGCGATTTTTATGCTCTTCCATTTTTCTCCACCTCAAATATCATCTTCGGTGAACACCTACTACTTCTGAAATTTAAAAAGTAAGTAACAATTTTTTAAATTGCTAAGGAGGATGTCTTAACTATTGCAGCAGAGTTCAAAAACCGGCCACAGAAATCTGAGAGCATGGGTCAGAGTGGCCAGCTCATTAAGTGGTCTTTACTAACACAGCCAACAGAGCTGTGAAGTCAAAACCTTCTGGACTTGCCAGAATTGTTTTCCTCCAGCCCATCTCTGGACTCCAGGACAATGAAAATGAAAGAGGCGGCCACAAAATTGCTAGCGAATATTCAAGAGTAAGAAGGGAGACAGAGAGGACATGAAAACAGAAGTCCAAGACCATTTATCACCCAGCCTCTCTATTTCCCACTGCCTTGTATTTTTCCAAGTGGCAGTTCTCACAGCATGCCTATGTGCCTGTGTGTTCATGTCTCCAAATTCCATCTCCAAAGCTGGATCCAGAGCCACAGATGACAGCCCTCTCTCCTCCTCCAGATGGGCCAGAAGCCAAGCAACAAAGGATACAACTTGAGTCTTTACGGATCGATCGAGTTGTGATAAACAATTTTAGAATCCTAAGTATAGTTGAGTCCTTCCTGAAATTCGTGGTTTAAGGTAAACCTATTTCTCACCAGGCGCGGTGCCTCTGGCAATGAACCCAATGCCCGGAACCCAAAGCAACTTGTTCAAGGTCAGACACTAGTTGCTGGCACAGGCTTTGCTTGCCATCCTGGATGACTCCAAAACCATGCCTTTTCCCTTCATGTCAAAGACAGGCTTCCTCCTTAGGAACTTCAAAGCCTAAAAACTAAATTCCTATCCTCTTAAGAGGAAGCATTTGTTTTGGCAACTCCGTGTTTTGAAGGAATTTTTAAAAAGCTGTCAAAATTTGGTAAATGCAAGCCACAATGCCTTTCCCTAGAAAAACAATGCTTATTTTGTTTTAAAAAGCAAGTAAGAAGGAAGTAGCCACCTTGTCATCAGGAGTAAGGCCCCCAGATTCTGTAAAAAGCTTCATTCAGCTGCAGACAGTTGTGCCAAGGCCCTCCAATTCATGTATTAGACCAGCATGTGCTTTAAGACACAGCCACCTGTCCCTGGGCCCTCTCACCAGGCCCACTGTAGGTACAGGACAAAACACAGCAACAGAGATCATCATCAAGTCCCGTGTCACACTGGGTCTCCAGGAGCCCTACTATGCCCAAATTATGCTTAGTTCATTTTCTGCTACCATCTTAGTACTTGACCCTCTATGGAAATGATTCCCACTCATTAGTCCTCTCTACCTGAGAAATAATCATCTCAAAAAAATCAGTTGTAAGCCTTTTTGAGACTCCTTCAAAACAGATCTTCAAAATTAACAATCTAAAGATCAGTGAGCCTTCATGAGGTATAGCATAAAATCATCTACTTCTGTAAAATCCTGCTGGTATAACGAACCCAGTCAGAGAAGCAACCACCTTCCAGAGGTCCACTCTCATCAGTGTTAATGTATCCCTCTAAGTCTGTCTTTTTCTCCCCGAGGATCAAGTCAAGTCACTTCTGCCATTCCTGAACCACAGCAGGAGGCCTTACGAGTCTGAGTCATGAAAAGCTCCAACCAACAATTAAGGTTTTTCTGGGGCAATGTGAGTACAAGCTTCATTTCTTGAAACAGGCAACCAAACCACAAAGGGTGGTATCCAACAACCCTGTAGGAGCGTAGCCTGTTCAGTATAGGCCCAGAAGGGAAGAATTGATGGAAAACTCTCAATGGCTGGTCAGGGATATCCATCCACCCCAGCCTTCCCCGGAGGCTTGACAAACTTAGGCCAAGAAAGACACACGTGACCTGCTGAGGACAAAGGAGAATGGAAGGGATATACATAGCCCTGAGTGTGCCCAGATGGCCCAAACCAAGTCCTTTGGCTAAATGAAAGCAATGGCAGAGACAAAAGCTTCTCCTTTATTTAAACAGTGCTCACAGGGAAGCTTACCTGCCCCAACCTCCGTTCAGCCTTTTAAAAAAGATCATTTGTCTCGTGTTCATTGGAATGCTCTGTAACGTGTCCCACAGTGCACTGCACCTTTCAGCAGACTATTTCTAAACTCTAAACTTGCATGACATGCCTTTTCCAGGGGCACCAATAGGAATAGAAGGGCTCTGGCCAGATTGCAAGCCCCCCTCAGGTTACCAGAATCTCATCATCGACATCGTGTTGTCATACAGACTGTAGCAGGGCCTGCGTGTTCAGGAAAGATGGCCAAGAACAGCCTATAAGAACTGTTTTTAAACCATGCTATCTCTAGGCACCTGCGTGGCTCAGTGGGTTAAAGCCTCTGCCTTCGGCTCAGGTCATGATCCCAGGTCCTGGAGCCCCACATCGGGCTCTCTGCTGAGCCTCTCTTTCTGCCTGCTTCTCTGTTTACTTGTGATCTCTCTCTGTCAAATAACTAAATAAAATCTTAAAAAAAAAAAAAAAAAAACACAACGCTATCTCTCTTCTGCATCTTTCACTGTTCAAGAAGAGCATGTGTATTCAACAGCAGTGACAGGTACTCCGTGGAGGCATGGATTCCTTTCCCAAAAGCGCTCCCTCAGCAAGGCATCTCCCATTGTGCCTCGAATCCCAAGTCAGTGGTGATGGGGCCCTAGATTGCCACAGCAGATACCCCTGGTCTTTCTTGGCTACTGTAAGGCATTCTAGCCAACGAAACTCTTTTTTTCTTGCCTTGCTTTAGGTTTACCTACTGTGAGCCTACCTGTTTAGCCACCACTAGTCCAAAGGTACGTCACACCACCCTCACCCAGCTGGACCCCTGCTTCATCCAGGGTCGTGGGGTTTCCTCCTTTTGTGGAATGGAGGCCAGCCATAGCGCCTTATCTACTGAACGCATCAGAGACCATGAATATTTGCTCCCCCGTGTGGTCTGCGGGGTGCGTTTTGGCCAGGAAAATCCTGTTAAATTCTTGTTAGACATTAGAAAACAAAAACAAAAACAACCCACCACGGGCCACCATCCATTCTGGACATTCATTCATTCTTATTATCATTGGAATTGTCATGTCCAAAAAAATTTGAGAAAGAATGTGTAAGGAATGGCAACTTTTGGCCAGCTACACTGAATAAGTTGGCACTTCTGTACCACCTTTTTCTCAATTTCAAAATATGTTTGCTCGAAGGAGGCCTGGTTTCAAGTCCCATCCAGCCTATTTCTCTCTCCCTTTTTTCGTTTTTTTTTTTTTAAGATTTTATTTATTTATTTGATAGAGAGAGATCACAAGTAGGCAGAGAGGCAGACAGAGAGAGGAGGAAGCAGGCTCCCCACTGAGCAGAGAGCCTGATGCGGGACTCGATCCCAGGACCCTGAGATCATGACCTGAGCTGAAGACAACGGCTTAACCCACTGAGCCACCCAGGCGCCCCTCTCCCTTTTTTTGTAATAAATAAAATAATGTCCCAGGAAGCATAAAGACAGATTGCAAATATGAACATAGGCCCGGGGGGGCGGGGAACTGGTCAAGTTATTCTTTTTCATAAAGTCAGCATGGCATGTCTGTAATTCTGTCTGAATAGCCACTAATGGCAAAAAATCAAATCCTCTGTCTTCTGCTGGTCACCTAATCAAAAATGGTCTCAGATTCCACTACCTCCCATCAACAGATCTCTGCTCTGCTTAACAATAACCCTTGCACAGCTCTCCTGAGTATATTCATCCATTCCTTTACAAGTTTTGCCAAATTTCTTTTAACAGTTTTCATGCCCTCCATCTACCGCACCCCCAACCTTCCTAAAATGTAATGGATTGGTGAGTAATATTTATCCATAAAAATAATTCGTCTTTAAGGAAAAAATCCAGCTAGTAAGCAAGTTTCGTGGAAAACCTGTCACCAGGTTTTGGGGGTCATTTGACATCTGAAATACCTCACACTCCAGTGATGGATACTCAGATATAGGTGAATCTCGTGGCTATCCCGACTCCCTGGGACAGTCATCAACCCAGAACCCATTTATTTATTTATTTATTTATTTATTTATTTATTGAGAGAGAATGTACTCATGAGCACGGGGAGGGGCAGAGGGAGAAGCAGACTCCCCATTGAGCTGGGAGCCCAATGCAGGGCACGAGTCTGAGGACCCTGGGATCATGACCTGAGCTAAAGGCAGACGCTCAACCAACTGAGCCACCAGGTGCTCCCCAGATCCTGTTTTTAAAAATTTCTTCTGGCACATGAAGAGACTGTCCAACAGCCTCCAGACTTTCTTGTGTAAACCACTCCCTCCTGCCTGAACTCCTAACTTCTGATCATTACCTATGCCTAATTCCCACAAGCCTGTCAAGTGACCCAACTGCCAGGGAAGTAGCCACTAAGCAGACAAGAAAGGATAGACAAGCTGACAATGGGTAAACGGACCACTGACCACCAGGCAGCTTGAAAGAGCTCCACGAGTCACCCACTCAGACTACACAAGAGACTCCGGGCCATGCTTTGTCAGACCAAAGAGTTCAACTCAAATCACTTACTCAGTACACCACAATACCATCAAGTGCTGAGGATTCTGAGTCATCAGGAAAAACACTGTTCTAGCACAATTTTTCAAAGCAGCTCAAGAATCATTTAGATGGATTCCTCAGGCTTTTAAATAAAATCAGTTTAATTAGCTTTCAAGGTTATCTAGAAAGCTCAGTCAATGTGAAACACCTCAGTCTACAAGGACACAGGCGCTAAGGCAGCTCTGTGGTTTCATCTTCTAGTTTTCCACAGTAGTTTGATTTGCTATCACTGCTTCCCATTATCCCAACTCCTTGGAAAGCCAAACATGCCTTTCTGTCACTTCCACCACACAGAGATGGTTTCTCCACAAGCTTCTAAGCTATTTCAAATAACTACTCCAAGTATAAAAATAAATAGCCTAGGAGCCTTGTCATGACCTCCCAGGCACCGAGTCTTAACATCACCTCACAGGCTGGGTCAGTGGGTGATGCTAGGGGCTGCCCTACTATTTCTTCTTTGCAGAAGAAATGCAAACACATCCTAAACCTATCAACACATTTAGAAAAGCACATTCCAGTTAGGCTGAAGTATCAATACATTTACTTTAAAAACAGAAATTTCAGTCTTATTTGTAACTGGCATATAATTCTAGATGGGCTTCTCATGACAGGAAGCTTGGGCCTTTCCTTAGTTCTCAAACAGCACGTAAAAGACCATCAGGGCCTAGACATCAGCACTGAGGAGCCAGAATGTTGTAGAACGCAGGAAATGACCCACAACCCCATCACCAAGCAAAGAACTTTTGGGCACTGGAATACTTTTTTTTTTTTTTACTATTTTCAATAAGTCTATTTTTCCAATTATAAATTACTTAAAGTTACATTAAGCAGAGTGGAATCTTTCAGCATAAAATCATCCTCGGGGGGGAAAAAAAATCATTATCATGGGACTCTTGTTATCTCAGAGTGACCCATGGCTAGTTGAGTTCTGGGTGATAGCAACAGAACTCTGAGGAACCCTTCTCTAAGGTTATTAACCAGAGAAACTGCTGGACCTGGAAATAGCTTCCCATTTAAGGGAAGCAGGAACTTTGCATCCACAAGACGGCAATGTTCCAGAAGTAGTGGAGATAAACACCAAAAGGCATTCAAGTCACCCAGAGATGTCCTAAAGAGCCAATCTAGCCACCTAACTGAATATCCTATCCATCCATTTAGCCTAATTTTGTTTCACCTCCATAGATTTAAACTTCTTAAATCAAGTACTATTGTTTCCAATAGGAAATTAAGTAACCCTCTCTGTCTTTCAACCCCCTGTTAGCTTGGGGAGAGGGCAATGGAAAAAGCCCAAGTGTACAGATATTACCCACACTCAGAAGTACACTGTGAACCCTTAGGGGCACCTGGGTGGCTAAGTGCATTAAGCATCCAACTCTTGGTTTCAGTTCAGGTCATGATCTCAGGGTCATGGGATTGAGCCCCATATCAGGCTCCTTGCTCAGCCAGCTGTCTGCTTGAGATATTCTTTTCTTCCTTCCCTCTGCCCCTTCCTGCCTCCCCTTCTCTTAAAAAAAAAAAAAAAAAAAAAAAAAAAAATTATATTAAGAACCCTTAATCATCAATGCCATTCATTTTCCCAGTAAACATTTATTGAATCCCTACTATGCTTCAAGTATGCCCTTGACACAGGGGATGCAGCTATGAATAAATAAGGACCTTATCCCCATGGAGATCAGAAATGTAAACAAGAATTTCAACATCCTGCAACAAATGCAGTGACCCTCACGCATGTGGAGGGACTCATAACCCAAAAAAGGAGCAAATCATCATCTGGGGGGAGGGAGACACAGCCAAAGGCTACTTCAAAGTCCATGGAATAGAGGCAGAGATCATGAAGATAGAGCACAAACAATCCTATTTAGCCACAGAACACATTTGTTTTACAGCTTCAGTATGTTTAACTGAAACGCAGTATGTCCATGTACCAAACAGAAGGCCAAGCAACTAAGAGTAAAAGTCAGAATCCAGAAGAGAGGATACACCTATCCTAATTTTGTGAAACTGACCTATGTACATTGCAGACCAATCCTTAGGAGTGGAAGCAATGGTAGAAGATCAAAGCGCATGAAGTCAGTATCACACTTCCCAGAACATCAAGAACTACTCCTACCACAATACCATACAAGAGCAGAGGTTCTCAAACCTTAATGCAGACCAAATGAACAGCAGGTTCTGCTAGAGGAATCCCAGGGTGGGAGGGGGGCAGCTGGAAAGCCTGCATGTTGAAGGAACTCCCAGGTGACACAGATGCTGCTGGACCTACAGACCGCACTCTGAGCAGTGAGGGTCAAGAGAGCCGATGATGCTCAGCCTTGGATGAGACACCCTAGCCACACACAGATGGATCACATGTTGGACGACACAAATTCCAACCCTCATCTGAAGCTTCCATCCCTGTCTAACCCCATCCCTGTCATCTCGTTTCAGCTGTATAGGTGGTTATGAGGTGTGACCGGGCTTGATGAGCCAGTCAAGGAGGCATTCTGAGGATCAGGCCACCAGGTGCACCCCCCACCTGTGGAAGGTATCTGGGGGAGATGAGTGAGGAAGAAGAACCCCAGGTAAGCCGGCCACACTGCTCAACCATGGTGATGCCTGTACGCAGCCTCTACAGGCTGACATCTATAGGAGAATCCAGCCTGACCCTTTCTCCACCTTAATTGCTTCGCAAACCCAGTGCTTAGATTATTATCACTGTCTGTTTAGCATCATAAAACTCGTAGAGGAAGAGCAGATTTTTTTTTTTTTTTTTTTTTTGCCTAAAAATTATAGATAAGGGGTCTTCCATGATGAAAGACTGGAAAGAAGCCAAAAGCCAAACATACAATTAACCAGCCCTGAAGCCTGCAGGCTCCAATCTTGAAAGGACTCCCCAGCCACACCCCACCTGACTGCAAAGTACAATTTGGTTAATAAAAGGGATCAAGTGGAATGTGGTCCTTCAGGGCTTTCCCACACTAAGTTGCTTCTGGAAAATCAAGAGTAATAACAGTTTACCCTCTCCAGGTGGAATGAGGTGATGAAGCCGAGCCTGTTTGAAATCCATCATTCTGAAATTGTCTATATCCACTTTTCCATTTAACAAGGTACTTTAGGTTCTAGTCCATATAATCAGCCTCTTGCTCTCAATTTTCTACCCATCTCACTAAAAGTTATATGTCCTAACCCGCTTTCTAGCCCTTGTTTACCCTGGTCTTAGCTGGCAGGGGGCAGGAAAATTTTCAAAAAGGGAGTTTTCACTTTATCCCTAAACTTGGAAATACTTTTTCCCTGCAAGCAGCTTTCCTAAGACTGGTTTCAGAAGAGTTACACTTAAGTTCAGTGGGCAGGGCCATGGGCTGCTCCTTGTTCGTGAATGCTCCGGGGAGAAAGATCAAAGCTTTCTTAACTACTTATCTGTATCATAGGACATAAAGGAGAAAAGAAAAGAAAAAAAAAAGAGCAGTTTGTAATTCCTACCACGTGCCACAATGTATCATGTTCATCTCTATTCTTAGGTCCTAGGAGGGTAATTGTATAAAGAAATGAATGACTAGATAAATGACTGGAAATAACAGGATGAACAACATCCTGTCTTCCAGGAGTTCAGTTGTCTAGCATCACATAGTATAATCCCAAGTGCAATGAAAGAAATTCAGCCTCAGAAGCCCAGTCATACAGCTGGGAAGTGGTGAAGCCTGCCTTTGGACGCACGTCTTCTGAGTCCACACTGGCACACTCTTCCTTGCTTCTCGGTATTAGATGTGAACAGCTTACGGGAACAGAGAGGGAGGACGGCTAAGCTGGGGGTGGGGCACCCTGGGACAGCATCAGGAGAGGGCAGCATCTGAGACAAGCTTGAAGGAGGAGCTCAACTGACAGCTGTCTGAGATCATCTGCTTAGAAGCTACTCCCCACTTACTGGTATTGAATGAGCATGGGCAGGGCAGTATAGGGTAAGGTCTTTTCAAATGATTGTCTTTTTCCCTCTTCCTTGTACAAGAATATCGTTAAGTGCTAGGGCGGGGAGGGAAGGAATCAAAGCCCAGGCTATGCAAAAAATATGAATAGTTTTCTTTTTTCCAAGTGAAAAGAGCATGCAGTGGGGACAAGCAGAAGTTACTGATAATTTTATCATGTCTATGGAAATAAGACTCTTGGAGAATCATCCACAAAATCCCCCATGAGGCCTGAACCTCTGCCATGTAATGATTTTTTTCCTTCTTAAGGGAATAAAGGTTAACGAAGTGTAGCCTTTTTTCTAAATAAGGTCACACAGTCCTTCCCCGGTCAGATATCTCCTCTGAGAATTAACATGTACAAATCCCCTGCTTGAATGGACATCTACCTAATCTACTTCTGGAGAGGCTGGTGCCCCAAGACCCTAACAGCTGAGGTCCAGCCCTTAAGCGGCCATTGTGATAAAATTTCACCAAGGGCCCACGCCCTGGGCAAAGTCAACCCCAACCAAAAGACAGTAGGACCATGGGGCCCCCTTGGCAGTGGTCCCCAACTCCAAGGGGACATACCAGCTCAGGGTCTTGGACCCTTGCAATAATTCAGGATGCTAAAAGCACCAAAGACGAAACTGCGCATGAAGTCTCTTGGCAATTCTCCAGTCCTTTGGCCTCAATTTTAATTCTTAGAAATAAAGGAATCCCAGTATCACCCAGAGAGAGGAGAGGCTGCATCCCTGAGTTAGACAGTAAAACAACCTTCAACAGGATTCTCCCTTCTTCTAGACATGGAGGTTGTGTTTACTTAGGTCAGACCTTTTGCCTGTCCTGTGTTGGACCGAGCTTATATGGACAATAAAAGGGGCAGTGGTTGTATAGATCTGGGTTACCTTTTTTGAGGCATGCCTAGAACAGATTCACTCCTGACAATAACCTGCTCAAACATTATAGTGAGGGAGGGTGAAGGTGGGGGAAGACAGGACCTTACTGTGTGAGTATTAGGAGCCAGGTATGGTACTGGCTGTTTCCCCTGCAGATCTTGTTTAATGCCCTTCTCACAACAGTCCTCTAAGGTTGGTAGGTTCCCACCATCTCACAGGTGAGCAAACAAGTTCCGGAGTTTTGTAACTGGCTGGCACTCACAAAGCCATTAGATGGTATAGGCAAGATCTGAACCCAGAGCTGTAGGACAACTGTTGGGCAGCATGGCTTCTGATACAATTTAAGGTTCTGAGATGAAAGTTTACTCTTTGCTGTTACCAGCGCAGCAGCTGGCCAGCAGCTGCTCCGGGGAACATACTTTCCCAGATCATGATTTACGCCCATTATCTGGCTTTCCAGCTATGAACTACAAACAGCCTATTCCAGGTCCCAAAGAAGGCAGAAGGGAGCACAAATCATATGCTAGTAAGTTTTTTCCAGATTTCCAAACCTTCAACCTCTTACAAGAAGACTACACCAACACCCCGAGTTCTCCAACATAATATAGTGGGAAGGTGGCCAGAACATGATCCTGGGCTCTTAGACTCGTTCAGAAGCATGACCTCAAACACCTTCCCAAGGTCATTAAAGCCATCAGAATTTATGAAGTTCCCTGATTACAAGAATTCTACCATAACAGAAGGCAGTTATTTGAATTAGGTTAATACAAAATAAAACCTTATTTGTACATTTCCATTTATGAATTTTAGTGTTCGGAAAGTTTCAAGCTATGGGGGTAGAGGATGGAGGGGAATGTTCTTTAAAAAAAAAAAAAATCACAAAAGGAGACTTACATATTGAGGAATTATTTTTAAAACAGAAGATCTATCCAGATGGCAGGATTATGGGGTAGTTTTTGTTTTCTTTTACCAATGTGAATTTTCTATTTTATCTGTAATACCGTGTATTACTCACTCACATAGTAAACAAAAGTTGTAAGATACATCTGAGTAACAGCCTGCTCATAAAAGGACTGTGTTAGGCATTTGGTACGTTACTAAAATATATACATACCCACCAGAGATTGAGAGGAAAACAAACTCCCCACCAGCACAGCCTTCCCTTTTCCCTAGTGCTCAAAGGCCAGTTACTTGCTTGTTTTTCCTTAATGAAATAAGGCTGCGTCCAGCTTCAAGTACATTCCTGAATAAGGCAAAGAAAAGAGGAAATGCCCGTCACTGATGAAGACACCTCTTTCTAGTAGAAAGAAGTGTGAGGGGTGGTTCCCATAGTCCTTAAGCCTCCAATCACCACAGAGTTAGAGCAGAAGACGGTAAGGACCCAGAAGGATCTGACACTCTGCCACCTGAGACAGCCAGCAACCTCAGCCTGTTATAAGGCCACTGCATCACAGAGACAACTATATAAACTCTCTTTTCTATATTCTTGATACTCTGGCATTTGGGAGCCTTCCAGACCCAGGGAGACACTGCCCCTCCAAGGGACAACCAATTCTTAGAGACAGCAAAGGGCTCAGCCAGGACAACGCCCTTGCTACACAAGCAGCCAATCCAGAGTCTATACGTCAATCCCTGGCATCCCCTTTGTCCAACTCAGACACCAAGCCCCGCTTCCCTTCCCCTAAATAATCCCAGGGCCGGGCACCAGGGGCCAAGCCACTACTCCTAGAACCCAAACCCCACTGAGATTACTCAAACTAGCCAATCCCTTTTTCTATTTCTTTTTTCCAGCATTTTTCTTTTTCTTTACTCTTAATATTTTATTTACTTGTCAGAGAGACAGAGAGAGGTAGGCAGAGGGAAGCCGATGCAGGACTCGATCCCAGGATTCCGGGATCATGACCCAAGCCCAAGGCAGATGCCCAACTGACTGAGCTACCCAGGCACCCAAACTAGCCAATTCTTAACTCTTTCCCCTGCCCTTTCTTATGGAAACCCCAGTAAAGGCACTGCCCAAGGCTTTCTCCTCACTCCTGTCTCCTGACCACCCTGATGGTTCCTACGTGGCATGCTCACCCTGTCTTGGGAAGTCTAAGTGATCATCGTCCTTCAATGACATTGGCCTCTCCATTTTGTCTTCTTTCTATAGTTTATGATCTGGGCACAAAACAGCTACTAACCCTGAGCAATCAGAAAACACTTTCAAGCACTAAGTCAATACCCAATACTAAGCCCACATGTGTGAAGTCACAAGAGAGCAATCTCTGAGTCCAGAACCCACTTGGTCATTGGATTTACCCTGGCAACTTTGTATCCTGCCTGAAACCATGGGCCTATCTGCACAGTGCAAATACCGACTCAGAGGCCGACTCAGAGATGGTCAAATGAGACAGGACATGGCAGAGGGCAACCACCCATGTCCCCCAAGGGAGAGTCACTATTTTGGCCCAGGACAGAAGTCTGAGTCACAAGGAAAAGGGAAATGATACTGATCTCCTATTTCTTTAAGAGGGAGTATAAAATAGACTTCAGTCATCTACAAGAGAAACAGTTTTGCCTGTTATCAGGGGGAACTTCAATTATTTGCAACATTCACCCCTTCTGCATTCCTCCTTGCTAGAGGACACCCAAGTAAAAGAGGTACCGCTCCATTTTCATGGGATTACTTTTCGTTCACCTTGCTCTTCCCCATACCTGTGTATGTGTGTGTATTTCCTGAACATTTTACTCCTATTCCGTCAACCTCAGCTTCCCTCCCCACCCAGGACCAGCACCAGATCATAACTACTTAGTTATTTCTGTATTAGGCACAGACTGGCTGTTAGAAGAAGGAAGAAGAACAAAAAGTGACACGCATGTAACTTAGGTCCCCTCCTGATGAGAAAAACTCCAAAGGTAGAAGAGCAAATGACATACTTAACAGTAAAGAATATCCACAGTCCTGGGGCGCCTGGGTGGCTCAGTCATTAAGCATCTGCCTTCGGCTCAGGTCAGGATCCCAGGATCCTGGGATTGAGTCCCCACATCAGGCTCCTTGCTCAGCGGGAAGCGTCACCCTCTCCTGTTCTCCCTGCTTGTGTTCCCTCTCTCACTGTGTGTCTCTCTCTCTGTCAAATAAATAAATAAATAAAATCTTTAAAAAAAAAAAAGGGGGGGGAGCATCTACAGCCCTGAGAAACATTTGCTGATACCAAGGCACAAGAGAAGGAATTACATTATTAATGTCATTTTGGAGAAGATGGAATGTCTCCACATCTAGTTTTCCTAAGGCTGCCTGTAATTTTTACTCCAATTCAGACACAAGCAAACCTCTGGGAATATATGCCCAGGCCTATTGAATTCTCCAAGCAGCTGTCTTTGGTATGTGTTGAGGGCCCGCTGTCACTGCTGATTCTTCTGAGGACATTGACAAACATGTCCCAAGTCACACAGGGATAACCCCCCACAAATAAGCACAGGCATTACAACTGCTCAGATCTTAAAAAAAAAAAAAAAAAAAAATTTGAGAAACAAATGAACCCATAAATCAATTAAATCTTAGCAATTGTCCTTTTAATTTAAAAGCCCTGAACTCAAGGATACTACCTGAGTCCTATTCCTCTGTGTTCTCCCACTTTTTTTTTTTAACAGTATATGAGGACCATAAGGGTAGAGAAGTATTCCTAATACTTTATTTACAAAGAGTACCGTTTTCCCTCTTAATCCTACAGTGAATTGCATGCAGTCATTTTGTTTGTTTCTATAGCAACAAGTGGGAACAACAGTTCCAGGGGTCAACAAGGTCAAATGTCCAACAGATGTTGGTCCAACAACTGTCCAACACAAAACAATGAAACTGGAAGAAGTTTGAGAAGCACTAATACAGGATAAAGCCTGTCCAAAAATCCAACTGGAAGTATCCAGAGCTCTCAGAAGTGTATCCTTCCCACACAGCAGCCTCCACAGTCCTGAGAGTCACATTTATAAAGGGAACCCATCATCAGTGTAAGAGCAACCATCATGGGACTTACCAACCTGAAATGGTAACAACTTGCAAGCTGATGAAACCACATTAGGCCAACCTGCCATCGACACCTCAAGAGAAGAGCTCCGTGGGCAAGGAATGCAGTCGCGGCACCTGGACCTTCCTCTTTAGCACTGACAGCCCTGTCAAGTGTGCAAGAGGAAGGGAGTTCTGGGTCCTAATGGCTCCTCTGCTCCTAGGTACTTCAGAGGCAGCCCGGACAGTCAGATGGCATCAAAGGGAACCCACTGTTCCCACCACAACCATGCCTCTACCTCTGCATGGACCTCACTCTTGCCGCAAGAGCACAGACAAGGTTGTTCTAACCTCAGGCAATTTCTTCCTCACAAGCAGCTGTGGGCTCTGAGGACATCAACCCTTCTAACTCTATTCAAGCACACACGTTACAGAGGAAAAGGATGCCCACTTCAGGAAACTCCTATGTGTGAAAAGCACTGGCAAACCTGACCGAATTTTAAAAAAATTTTTTTAAAGATTTTATTTATTTATCAGAGGGGGGGTGGAGAGAGCAGGCAGACAGAATGGCAGGCAGAGGCAGAGGGAGAAGCATGCTCCCTGCTGAGCAAGGAGCCCGATGTGGGACTCGATCCCAGGACGCTGGGATCATGACCTGAGCCGAAGGCAGCTGCTTAACCAAGTGAGCCACCCAGGCATCCCCCTGACCGAATTTTAAAGAAGAAGGTTCCCTTTCAATGCCCAGCTTCAAGGGCTCACATCCTCTAGAACACAGATTAAATCACACCAGTTCAACACCACATTAACCACAGGAGCCAAGCTACCGTGACCAGGATCAGGACAAAAGGACATCACGCGCCTCCCGATGTGATGTACTAAGAGGCAAAGCATCATTCACGCAGGCTTCCTGACAAAAATACATGTCATCATGAGAGTGAAGAGTTACACAAACCTAAATTGCTACAAAATAATCTGCCCATATTCTTGAAAAATGTCACTATCATGAAAGGGGGGGGGGGCAGAGAAGATACTCCCAACCAAGAGACTACAGAGATATTACAACAGCACACAGTCCGCAGAACCCTGGGTTGAATGCTAGGTTGAAGGAAAGAATTGCTGTGAAGGACATTATTGCGGTAAGTGGCGACATTTAGATACGAACTGTATATTAGGTAACAAAAGATCAACGTTATATAGGTCCTCCTTTTACAAACTGAACTGGTTATGAAAAGAAAGGTTCGTGTTGATAGGGAAAACATGAAGTATTCAGAGGTGAAGTGGTACAACGTCACTTTCAAATGGGCCAGAAAATAAAAGGGATGAAGATGATAAAGCAAATGCGGCAAATGATTTGTAATTGATCATTTACCTTTAAGCCACATGTGTATTCTTGCAGCTTTACTCTCAGTTTGAAGTTATTTCAAAAAACAAGTCTTTTGAAACGATATAAATGCACTTTGCAAAGGGTTTCCATGGAAACATCTGTCAATTAAGGCAAGGCTTCCTCCCCATACTGTCTATATCTGTCACCATCGACTTGCCCATAGAACCAAGTGACTGTGCCCCTCTTCCACCTCCAGGCCAACTGGACACCTGGCTCCAGCTCAGCCATTTAGAGGCATCTCCTAGGCATCAGACATGGAGGTATAAGGACTGAACCAGGAAGCTGTGAGGTGGTGAGCAAGACGGAGAGATCTTCAAGTGTGAGGTCTCCACAGGAAGTATAGGCAGAGAGTTGATCTCCTTTTGATAAGTATACAGGGGCTAGGACAATGCAGAAATATCCCAGCGCTGCTTCTCAAAGAGCAAGCACAAGCAAGCATGTATCGGATGGTCCCCAGTGCTCTCCCAGGTACACAGTAAATGCTCAATAAAGGTCAGCTGCAGTTAAGGAGCTACACTGAATGCCACAAGGCCCACCCACTTCACTGAAGCTAGCTCACTTGTGTCTGTGCCTTGGCACACCAAGCCTTGACAACAGACCTCCATCAATGCAGAGGGATCACAGTCACCTTACAGTCTTCCACAAACAAGGCAGAACTCTACTGCAGTCACTTACCCCCCAATCTCGTGCCTCTGTCCCTTTCTTCCCCATTAGAAGGGATGGCTCTTTTTCTCCTCAGCCCACAGCCTCTTACCCAGGGATGAAACGGCTATAATGCAGGGTACAGCCTGTGACGGGAACCACCCCACCTCTGCAGGACATCCCATAGTGCAGCCAACAGCAGCAAGGACAAGGCAGGGGTCCTGAGCAGTCAGAACACCTGCATCCTTGAGCTTACTCCAGCCACTAAACTCCCTGTCAAGCCTAGGAATTCATCATATTGGTTAGACCCTGTGGCAGATCCTTGGGGTAGATGGAATGGCCCCCCTAAGAGGTCTACATTGTCATCTAGAGGACCTGTCACAATGTTACATCCCAAGGCACAGCTGACTTCACAAATAGGCTGAAGGACCTTGAGCTAGTGAGATTTTTCCTAGATGATCCAGGTGGTCTCAGTGGAATCAGTGAGGTCCTCAAAAGCAGAGAAGGCTTCTTGGCTGCGGTCAGAGGCAGATAACGGGAAGCTGCATTTGAAGATGGGGCAACGGGGTCACTAGCCAAGGAAAGCACGTGGCCTCCAGAAGCTAGAAGAGGCAAAGGAATGGATTCTCCCCTACGCCTCCCAGAGGAATACAGCCTGCCCACATCTTAGACCAGTGAGACATACACTTCTATAGATTTGAAGTCTGGGAACACATGAGTGGTGTTTTAAGTCACTTATACTGCTGCTGCCACAGAGGACCACAAATTTAAACTGACACAGACCATATTCCCTCATCTGGACAGGAGTGAGTTTTCCTCCTTTCTGAGAAATGGGATTAGTGGAGGCTAGAGACCCCCCTCTTGACTTCCCAGAAGCCCCTGGGGGTGCCCCAAGGATCTACACCCGGGGCCAAAACCTGGCCCTTTAACAGGATTTCTAAAGGGAATTAATTCACAAAACCAATGACCTCCGTAACAGACTGAACTTCCTTGATATCATCTGCTATTGTTTTGTACAATGTTTTGCCACCAGAGTTCTTTTTTCAGTAGTAAAAATAGAGTACGTCCCAAGTCAGTAATTGGCAGATCCCAGAGCACTAGCATCCAGATTACTCCAATTCATCAGAAAGCAACAACCCCCAGCACGCCCCCACCCCCACCCCCAGCAACCACTCCCACCCCAGAGGGCTTTAGTGTGGCCTCTGATCCCGTAGTGAAATCACCATGGCCTCCTTCCAGGTTTCTGAGTCATCCTCACCACTGCAGGTCCAAGCAGCAGCAGCTGTACTGTGCACTCCACACAGCAAAGCCCCAGCCCGGCCCTGGAAATTCAGCAGCTGCACAGAGGTCAGCCGCCCTCCCGCCTCCCACCTCATTACTTTCCCTCACATCTTCTCCATTCCACTGCCCCTTCGTCTCATGGGAGCCATGCAGCTGGCCCACCATCACGCTGCCAAACGCAATTCATGGGTGCAGCCACGTGCTCCGGCTGCAGAGCCGAGCTCCGGAGCTGAGCGCCTCCACTCTCAGCAGGGCATCTGAGGGCATTTTTTATCGCGGAAATATTTTTATTGAACCAAACATCTGGAGAGACAGCTACTGTTCTGAAACCGACGCAGTCTCGTGAGTCGGGCTGGTGCCAAGCCTTGTGGCCGTAGTCAAGATGGATGTTTGAGCTTCCACTCCTTCGTTCTACTGTCAGCTGCCCAGTGTGTACCCTCCAAGGAGAGCAGTTCCCAGGGAAGGAGGTCCAGGCAGATCCAGGAGCAAAGAATGTAATGGCTTTTGACAGTCTTCAGTGCATCTACTCAAAACCGAAGCCCACCATCAAGCCACCCAGGAGATCCATCTGGAGACTGAGAACATCACTTTTTCAAGGCAAGAGTATGTCTACACCAAGGACTTGTGCTGGAAGTGGTTCTGGCCCCAAGAGGTCTGCTCTAAGTGCAGGAATCGGCCAGACAGGGCACCGGCTGCCATACAGAGGAGAAAAGCCTACTATAGGGTGGGCAGATCAGCAAAACTCACCCCACAGGGAACTTTCTCAGCCTTTTCTCATCCTGTCAGCATCCACTCCCGTTCAAGAGCAGATCTGCCACAGAGGCCTGCTGACCAACTCTGCCCCAGAGAAATCTGTTTCTGACAAGTGTCAGTTCTTCTGGGTGCCTGGGAAACCCTCGACACAGCTCAGCGTGGTCGTGGCAGGCAGTTGAGGAGTTCCCCTCTGAGCCAGAAAAGAGGGGGAGAAACTAGACACAGGAGAGAGGCCAGGGCCACCATGGGAAGCAAGGAGCAACCTCCAGGCTGACCCGTATCTTCCCTCTCAAACACGCTTCAACAGAAGGGGTCACTCCCAAGCATTTATCAACGCTGCGCACCAATGAGTATAAACAAGGACAGGTGGGAGGCAGAGCGAAGGAGCCATCGGAGGGGACCAGGCAAGCTCAGAGGGCCCCCATAAGAAGTCCTTGAAGGTTGAACTGCAGAACCAGCAGAGACATCTTGGTAAACTCCAGCAGGTTAGAGACCTTGTTTGAAGACCTATGAACTCCCAGAGCTGGCATGGCCCTATTTTGGAAGGCTTTTTGTATTTATCTGACTTTCAAAATGACAAAAAATTTAAGATCAACATTCTGTGTTACTGAGGGCCTTCACACCCTTGTTACAAATACAAATTAAATCACCTCTTACAAAGGTCAATTTTTTAAAGATTTTTTTAATTTATTTAAAAAATACTCATTGCAACATTATCAAGTAGGTAAATGGGGAGACAGAGGGCACAAAGCGTGGCCAGCAAGCAGAAAGTGAAAGGTCACATATAATTTTTTTTTTTAACAAGGAAAGATGTTAATAATTAAGAAATATGCAGTTGTTAAATTCAGGATACATTTTTATCAGCATGGAATTAATGTCCAGGATACATTTATTTTGTGACGTATTATGCGGAACATTATACTGTATTTTATTCAAATAACACTTTCCTCACAAAGGGCACAATGAGGACTTCAGGGGGAGTCCTGATACCACCTTGAAAAATTTTTTCTTCCCTCAAAAAACCAAGAGGTTTAACAATATCATTTGGTATGTTTGAGCCAGTAAGGGCTCTGTCTGCAAGGAGAGAGAAGTAAAAGCTGGCAGATTCCATTCTTCATTCCTTTAAGCAGCAACACTGCCTTTCCTTTTTAGTAAAAAGAAACATGCCTCGGAGGGTCCCAAATGAGAACAAGAATTGGGATCTGATGTCACCATGAATCCCCAATTTCAGACAAGGTAAGAAACTGGTACTAAAATAAAATCTGTTTGCTGTGGGCAAAACCACTCCACGCCCAATCCCAACCCCAACCCCAACAGCTCTGTAACCAACGCTGGCTTTGCAGATGGGACATTCTGAATGGCAGATATGGACAGAATTTTGTCCAGCAGGTACCAGAGTAGTGATTTGAAGGGAGGAAAAGTCCGTTTGTCACATTGTGATTTTTAAAAAAAAGTACAGTCTGGTACAAAGAGGAATACCAGTCCCAAATCTGACATTCAACACAGGCCCAGAAAGCTATAGTCCTTGGCCAGGGTCGTCAATATGAGGCCTATCAATACGAAGGATCAGCAGGTCCCTTTTTAGTCATCTTTCCCTTCCTTTTCTTAAAATAACAGATTGTAAATTGCTATTTTAACTTTACCAAGTAAAAAGACCTTAAAAAAAAAAAAACCAACCTGTTGAAGCAAAGAATGTTCTTTAAGACACTTATCCAACATCTTCCGCTCCATTGGCTCTCTCCCATTATCACAAACAATTGCAGACCCCAGAGAGGAGATCTTCTGAAGTCCACAAAAGCCAAGGACACGCCTACCGTCGTGTTTACTTGCGAAGGCTTATAATTACCAGAGACTAGTGTGACCACAGTTACCACTAAGTGTTTGCTCAGGGATCCATCAGCAGTGCCCGTTAATTCTTTGCTCTTCAGATAGGTTAGTTTAGATAAGCAAATGGAAGAAGGAAATGACTTCGTGGAGTTCGTTTAACACATATTTATGGGGCTCAAGGCTGAGTGCTGGGTCCCGGGATACAAGGATGGAGGAAGCATAATCCCGGTCCTCAAGGGACTCATTTCTGCAAAGAAACTGGCCTCAAAGAAAAGGAAAGAGCTTGGCTGGAGGGAATGGAGCCAGAACCAGGTGGAAAAGGACACTTCGGCCAGGCAACAAAGAGCAGCTGGGCTGTGTACATCGTACGGTAAGAGCATCATATATACAACAAATCTCTGTGCCAGGCAAAGTCCCTGCCCTCCTTTTGCTGTTGAGGAAACAAACCCAGAAAATAGAAGGCCAAACAGAGGAGCCTCATCAAAACCTTGAAAACCTAACGCACTACAGTTGCAAATCTGACCCAGAACAGAGAAAACAAGCCTGAGCAGAGAAAGGTTACTTCATGATTGTCTTTGTTTTTTTTTTTTTTTTCTTTTTTAAAATTTTATCCATTTATTTGACAGACAGAGATCACACGTAGGTAGAGAGGCAGGCAGAGAGAGAGGAGGAAGCAGGCTGCCTGCTGAGCAGAGAGCCCGACGCAGGGCCCGATCCCAGGACCCCAGGATCATGACCCAAGCCGAAGGCAGAGGCCTCAACCCACTGAGTCACCCAGGCACCCCATGATGTCTTTGATACAGCAATCCTGCACAGGGGCCAGGAAATGGTCAGCCTGACCCCTCGCCTTCTGCCTCCAGCCATGAGCTCTGGATGACTAGGTTGTGGCACCGGCTCTGGGGATCACCAGGAGCCATCAGTCCCCTGGGAGAACTGGCCCACGGAGGCTAGCTGAGGCTAGCAGAGGTAGTACGAAAAGTGGGCCTCCTACATAAATATACAGCTCTTTCTGTCCATTCCCACCCCACACTGACGGAGTTCCTCCCCTAACTCAAGAGGCTGGACTGCCTATAGAGGCAACACTTTAAAACCGACACACAGGGAAAGGCCATATCCTCGAGGAGCACGAGAGTGGGAAAGATGGGAGAAAACATTAATAATCAGTAACTCCATCTTGCTACCAGCAGTAAAAATCCCATTTTTAGTGGGGATTCAGGTGGTAAAGGCCAGAGGATGGAGAGCTCAGCCTGAAAGCCGGACACCAAAGGCACCTGCTGTGTGACGCGGCGAGTTCCTTCATCCCAGCCTCGGTGAAATGGTGAGTGCCCGCCTCACAGGCTGGAGGGAGGGCTAAGACACAAGGCTGTGTGCCAGGCTCTTAGCCTAGTGCCTAGTACACTGTGAGTACTCCCTCAATGGCTGTTGGAACTGCTAACTACTCAAGTGGTCTGTCCAGGTGGCTCCTCGGGAGATCAGCAGGACTTCTGAGACCTCCCCCCCACACACACACACCCCTGGAGCAGATCCCCAAAGGTCACACTCAAAGGCAAATGTCCTATATTCCAAGAACCTTAGACCTTACTTCTCCGAACACGATCCACACAACGGTAGCACGGATACCACTGGGAACTTGTTAGAAAGGCACATTCCCAGGCCCCACCCAGACCGACCCAGTCAGGACCCGCTTTTTAATCAGATCCCCCAGTTGACCCTGCTTTAGAGCACTCAGAACAAAATCATCCACCCAGTTAGGGCTGTGACCGTAACAGTGTAGTTTTTACTTGGTCTTTCTCTTCCTTCCTGGAAGTTCCATGACCGCCCACACTGTGCCTACCTTAGCCACTGGCATATAGCACATCCATTCATTCACATGAAGAATATTTGAGTATGAACGGGTCGTCTACCCGATAACAAGAGACCAAGCCTGTTTTAAGTGCACAGCAAAATGCAGGCAAGGATGTAAGAGAAAAGTGAAGAGACAGAATATGGGGAGGAGTCGGGGGAGGGGGAAAGAGGGTCTTTATGGGAGTCAGAGAAGGCATCTCTGAAAGGGAGGGTAACATGAGGACAAGACAGGATAGATGAGGAGGAACACGCAGGCTAACAGGAGGGCAGGCAGAAGCACAGCACCTGCATTTGCCCCATGAAGAGGCTGTTCCTGGGGGCTAGTAAAGATGGACAGTCAGTATTTGGCGCTGGTGGTAGAACAGAGAAGCCCTAAGCAGGCAGATTTGGAAGGCCCCGTGCCCTTTATGGCTGCTAGGGGCAGAAAGGTCACGTTTGTGGGCACAGCTGCCATGTCCAAGGCTCCTGGAGCTGGGTGTGAGAAAGGCAGTCCCTCTGGGAGAGCTGGCGGGACGGTGGCACTACTGGCCACAACCCTCCAGCCCTCAAATTCCACAGGTCTATAGTTGCATGCCAAGTAGAAACGTGCAGGTTACTCACTGTTTTCAACAAGCTGATCCAGGAGTTTGTGGGCAGCAAGACAGCCAAGGGTCCAGGAACCCAGCCCAGATGTTACCCTACAGCAGCGCGCTGGCGAAGAGGAGACAAAAGACATGTGTCAGGGCAGGTGGCCACCTTAGTGGGTATGCGATGTGTTCCCAACACTGAAGGACACCGGTGGGGTTCTCATGAGAAAGTGGGCAGAAAACCACTCCTGAGGCTAGTGGTCTCTCTCTAGGCACTGTGCAGTACCCCCAGAGGGACAACCCGTCTGTCTTCAGTCTCAGGAGGGGCACCACCCCACCCCCGGCAGCCCCAGAGCAGCCCCTCGACAGATCCATCCAACATGGGGCCCCCGCTGCCTAGTGTCCTTGAGGTCATTGTACCCATCCTATCTTTACAGAGGAGAGAAATCATGACCAAGAGGAGCCGTTTTGCCCAAAATTAGTAGCAAGTAATGGTAACACCAGGAATGGAATCACAGAATCAAGTCTATAAAGCTTAAATTTACCTGTAAATTACTTTCCTTAATAAAACTCAGTTTCTAAATGTTACTCTTATTCCATCTGGCTCTTAACCGATGAAACAAGACAGAGCAGCCTGCATTTCCAAATCTTAATCCTTCCCCTAAATTCTCCCCCACCCCCCCAATCCCCAAAGACTTCAACTGCCTAAGTGAAACTCCTGGTTTTCTTCAAAAACAACATGTAAAAGAAAAAGGAAATTGTTCACATTTGAGTATGAGAAATTGAAAAACCTTATAAACAAACAAACAAAAAACTTAACACCTAAAAAAAAATCTCAGTTTATGAACTATAAGGAACACAGAACCAGAACAAAAGCTCCTTTTCCAGACATCGGGTTTACAGATCCAAGAGGCCAGAAGCCATCCAGGAAATGCTCTAAGACTAAGCAGGGCATTTCAAAATGGGTGAGCTAAGACTGTTGTCAACGGTCATTTCGTTCAAATGATATAGATGCTCAGAATGCTAATTCTCTAGGAAAGGAGTCTCATTATGTTTTTAAGCTAATCTTCATCCAATTATATATTTAAGCCATAATCATGGAAATAGCTCCTTCCCTGGGGTTTTAGTTCCAGCTGAGCCCGACAAGTCAAGGCATCCCTGGGCACATCATGCCGAACTCTGCTTTCCTGCCGTCACCTCCTCCATAAAAAGAACATGAAGCTCAGGGGTCCCGCAGCTAAGGAACTCAACAATTGCCGCACATTGCTGGAATAAAGCGGGAAGTAACCTCATGTTAAGTTAGGTCACACTTAGGTCACAGTTAGGATCATTACTCCCTACTCTGAAGACGCGAATGTCCCTCATTATAGATTTAAACGACCACATCTCTCAAGGAAGTGACTAGGAAGTTTGTCCTAACAATAGCTGTATTTTGTTTCTAGGCAGTGAACGTCACAGCGACACATGTGCCCCTACCCTCACTAAATGGGTATTTGGATGTGTTTCCACAAAGGTCCATCATTTATAAGGCCAAGGTTAGGGTTTCTCTTGCATCAAATAGAACTTTGGCAGTGAGGTCATTTGTTTTTGAAACTACAGCAACCATCCCAATCCGGCCCCTACCCACCCCCACCCTCCCCACTCTGGCATTCTCGTTAGTTAACTCTGGGTCAAGAAAAGGAGATGCAGGCTTCAGAGAACATGTAAAGCCTGCTGGGCCACCCGTGGGACGGTCAAGAATTCCACCCTGGACAATCCGCAGTATAACTTACTGCTCATTTCCCTTTCAACACTCAGGCACGCTCAGGCGTACAAAGTCAACGCAGACACACCAGCAGATTGAATGTATTTCAACAAGTCTTCCACAGTTCCAGCATTCATTAAAAAAAAAAAAAAAAAAAAAAACACAACCTACCATGACGGCTGCGTAGTTCTTAACCTTATGGAGAAGGAGGGTCCACCAAGTCCTCTGGAAGGATCACGGACACTTTCACCCAAAAGCATAGAATGCATGCGGTTTCAAAGAGTCCAAAAGCAACCTGAAGTTTCTCTCTGTACGTCTGGCTAAGGACCCCTGCTGGATTGAAACGTTATAAGGAGTCCCCTATTCTAGTTCTCTCTGAACTTCCTGTGACCCCTTTGTAAATGGGGGTGTGAATGACAAACCCATTTACAAAGTGATACACCAGAGCACGGACAACTGAGAAAATTGGCTTCTGGTAGCATTTCTGGTGGAAAAAGTCAGACCCGCAGCTATCAACGCTCACAACAGCATGAGAGTTCTCTGCGCCTCTGGGATCCTTTGCCAAACACTTTCAGCAGGAAGCTTCCCAAAGCTCTGTTTGTACTTGGTCACTGATTTTTCGAAACCCAGAATGAAATGAACATCAGGGAACAAAAATACACGTTATTTAGGAATGCCTACATAGGTACTAACAATAAGAAAGGCAGGATTGGTCCCAACAGAAAGTTAAGACACTTGTCACCTCTGAGATCAAGGGGGAATTCTGTTCTGTATTTGTAACACTGATGGCTTAACCTGGTTCTAGGCTTGATGGACGTACCTTTTCCTGTTCACACTGATACCTAGACACTTTATACACTCTTCTATGGATAGGTCACAAAGCAATGTTTTTTTTCTTTTACAGAGGAGTTAGGAGTCAGGTCAATGACAAGGACTCTCAGCCCCCATTTAAGACACACCAGCAAGCCTGTGGAATGAGGTCTGTGTTTGTCAAAGGGTGGGGCCCACAGAGGAACAGTGAACATTCTGGCCCCAGGGGCACCGTCTATAAATACATTTTCATTTTTAAACGTCCACGCCCTGGGGCAGTCCTGTGCTCTGAGGCTGAGGCCACGCTGACCTCTGGTGCTGCCTGTCACTCTGGGAAAAGCCAGTGTTGGGTTTCTGCAAACCCAGTGGTCTTTCCTCTTAAAGGCTCTGCCGGCCTATTCCTGCGGCACATTCTGTTACCAGGAACCAGCTCAGTCTTCCTGATCAGCTAAGAAGGCAGTGAAGGCCCGGAGGCTGCAGCAAGTTTGGAGGAACACTTGACACCTCCCCCTCTTCAGCTGGCTACAAAGGCCAAGGTTGCTTCGGTATTCTCCTTCGGGTGCCTCATCAATACTTGACCTTCCTCGGGAGAATTCTGCTCATTCAGGGGGTGGTCAAGTGACCTGCTTACCAAAAAATTGGTGAGGTATCTAGAGACATGAGCAGTCGAGTCTTAATTCCTATCCCCTTGCACACACTTACCCATATCATCTTGGCCAAATAAGAAGCGCATGCAATTCAGAAACGAGCCCTCTTTTTTTTTTTTTTTTAAGACAAAGGTGTCACGTTTATCTTTTGGTTATAATAGCCAATCATTGCCACCGTGACATTCACAACATTGTCACCATTTTCAGACCTCTTGGATGGATACCCTGGGTAGACACAGCATAGCATGTGCCTAATAAAGGAAGTGCTGCTATCCCCTACCTCCTCTGAAAAGTCTATTCTCCTTGCTCAAATCTGGTTTAAAAAAGCAAAAGCCCAAGTAAGAATACAGAACCAACTCTTTAATAGGTCACTTTCTTTAGAAGTAAACATTCCACGGGATCCTGCCATCTCTGGAATCCAAGACAGGCCTGGCTTTCCTGTGTGTGTGTGTGTGTGTGTGTGTGTGTGTGTGTGTGTGTGTGTACATGCCTGCCAGTTTGAGTGTGTGTGTGTGCGTGTGCGCGTGCGCACATGCGAGTGAGTGCACACACATGCAAGTGCACGCACATGCATCACAAGCCCAACATTCTTCTGATGAATTCAAAACAATAGCTTCCAGGGAAACCATTGCTAAGAGTTCAGGAAAAGTAAAGGCCTGCCAATTTCAGGAGGACAAAGGGTTTCAGCAACCAACAAGGGAACCAAATGATCTCATGCCCCTTTCCCACTGAGACTCTAAATGGGACCCTTCTCAAATTCAGAGTGCTCACTTACAGGCACAGTCACTGTTTCCACCCAATGGGACCCACGGGGGAGGAGAGCTCAACCGGGGAACAGATTCCAGAGGTAGCTTTATGATGTCTACCCCAGACAATCTGCAGACAAGGCCCCTCAGCCAAGGAGGGGGGCTGACCCTCGTTGTGAGAAGTAAGATCCTGGTGTTAGTCACTGCATCTAACAGCTAGTTCCTTTCCACCAAGGTCCCGGCCAGGACTCAAAATAAACCCTCCAATGACAGCCCTGCATTTCTGGGGCATGGGCCTGTGCTCAAGTGTCATTCCTAGTGATTTCCACATGCCTTGGAGGACTTGGGCAGGAAAAGGCCACACCTCCAGGCCTCAGGTGCCTCTCCCTGCACGCCCTGGGTGACGGGATGGCCCCCAGCCCCGAAGCAGTGGTGGGAGGCATGAATGTGGCTCTGCTCCTGCAGCCCTCACGTCTGCCCCTTTTATTACACACCCAGATGACAGGCACTGCGCTGAGTGCTAAGAGAAGTCAATGGTTCCTTTTAAGGGCAAAAGGTTTTAAAGAGTCTCCCCTGCAAATGCCCCACACCTGCCACACACACACACACACACACACACACACACACACACACACAGAGTAGTAGCCGTACTTTGGGTATCTTCGGAGAAAAAAGATTAAGACAAAAATGCTCTAAAATAAATTTTCAATCAACCTCACTATTTCCTACATACTTTTTTAAATGGTGGAGTAATTCCAGTACAGTTTTATTCCACAGGCAATACTTGACGCAGAAGGATTAAGGATCCCTTGACTAACTCCCACACACGACAGCCTGTGTTCTGCCCCGAACTAGGGCTGGGGTTGCAGTTGGGGGATAAAAATGACCCCAAAAAAGCCCCAAAATACTGGCCGTACTTCAAGGCTATTGGAAGGTAACTTTAGGTCTCAAGTGAAGGTAGGAAATAATTTTTATGTAAGCCACAACTTGCATCATCTCCCACAGCTGGGCGTCTTCTCCTGTGCCCCATCCCAACCAGTGCCCCCCCAATACATTCTCCTGTAATTCCCTGTGCATATTTTGGGAAACCCCCACCAGTGAGCTGTTCATACTGTTCTAGAATCCTAATCCTCTCTCCTCTCCAGTCTCAGCCTGGAGCTCCTATAGAGCAAAGACTTCTCCTGGAGGCATCCCTCGCACCCTACCCAGGGTACGCAGCAGGCTCAGAGCAAGCAAACACTGAGAAGGGGCAGGAAGGATTCTTGACTGAGAACTTCACAGACAATTAACATAAGTTAAGAATTTGGGGAGGAAGAAGAGGGTGACTGGATCTCCTCCAAGTGCAGCATACCTCAGTGATTCCATGTTCACGCTTGAAAACTTGCAACTGTAATAAAGATACAAAAAGAAAAAAAAAAATCAAGTCTTCCCAAAGGCCCAGGCTATATGAGCAGCCTGGCTTCCCCATCTGTCAGTCTAACAACAGCAGAAAGACCCGAATTTTGACTCAAAGGTGTTCATTTTCTTCTTCCCTGTGCCTTTCTGTCCTGCCTGCAACGCTGCCTTCTCTACCTCCTTCCCCCCTTCTCCCCTGGGTGTGTTCTCCACACATTAGAGGTATATTTCAAATTTCTTACCTTGGGATAGGAGGCCCTGCACAGTTAGATCCCTACCTGATTTCCAGACTCAGCGCCTTCCTACAGATAGAGACACGCACGCACACACACACACACACACACACACACACACACCCCGCCTCCACGAACCACAAACCAGACTCCAGAGTGTTCTGGGATTCTCTCCGCCCCACCACTTCCTGCCTTCACTCACCCACTTTGGGGTCTGTGCCCAAGTCCCACTCCTTTTAGGAAAGCCCAACCAGCATCACCGGATATAAATTTACCTTCCCCCAAAATCCAGCTCACATTCCGCCACCAGCCCTAAGACAACCCCTTTAATGCTCCCCATCAAAATGAGTCTTTCTTTCCCTTACATGCCTTACCCTTTTGTCTCATTGTGGCAGACCTCAGACCAGAGAGTTAGCTTCTGGGTGCCTTTCACCTCCCTGAGAGATCCTGGCAGGCCAGGAAGCCACCACCTTTACCTTTGTGCCCAACACAGCATCCAACATCAACCTTGGCCAACGGTGAGGACTCTGTTACTTGTGAAGTGACCATGCCTTCATGTTTCGAGGGTTCTTGTGGGTGGCCCTCAGGGTGCCCATTTTAGAATCTAACCAAGCACACTGACAGCCTGAATACAAGGATAGGTTTTGGGGTTTTTTGGTTCTTGCTTTTGTTTAAGAGTTTTACACACACACACACACACACACACACATTCACACACACACCCCGCACTAGCGTTAAGTATTCAATCTCATCAGTCTACCCTGTTCAGGCTCTATTTCCCCAAGGGCCAAACACCTCACTTTCTCTCCAAAGCCTGTGTTCCTCTGGGACCTACTCAGAAAGTATGCAACTTTGGAATGCACAGCCACTTTCCTTTATGAAGGACACAACTTCTGGGGAAGGAGCCTGTTAAAGCAACGACATTTATACATTCATTCTGTAGCCACAGATTTCTTGAAACAGGTCAACCTCCACACTTTTTCATCTGATTCATTGGGTGTGCCCTGTGGGTCTAGAATTTACACCATTCCCTTGGCCCTAAAATCCATTTGCTTATGAACAGATAGAAATGGCCATGTTGTTAATGCTCATCCCAGATGAGAAGTCTGCTTACATGCTCCAAGGAAAATAAGGAAGCAATATAGGACCCCAGTCAAGAAGCCTCTGGAATCTTTTTCCAAACACAAATGTTTCTCATTTGGTCCAGGCTCTGTTTCAATTACACGCTGACAAAAGACAAAAACCTCACTACCACCCACTCCTGCCCTCATGAAGACATTATAAATTATCTTTGTTATGTCATACAGTAAAGTTACCTCACATAAGGTATGTTGACAAATGGTTACAGGAGCAGTTTTGCTCAACAGCTGCCTTTATTCGTAGGTGTTCTTCATTCCTAGGTGTCCGCCAGGCATCCGCCTTACTGCTGTCCAGAAACCGGACAGCATGGGGATGTAGGTACAGTCTAAAGTCTTTGACGTTAGTTTCCAAAGTACGGTCATGAAGAGTCTTGAACGTCATCACCCAAAAACAACTCCTTTGTACCATTAAATAACTTCAGAAACAAAAATTGACTGGATGGAGTGTCTTACTCTTCTAACTTTCCCCAGCTAGGTAATTTCCCCAGTCGGTAGTTTTAACTTTCAACATTGACTCCAAGGCCAACCCCACTGTTGCCATTTCATATAAATTTACATCAGCATGCTATCTCCTCTGGCACATTTTGTAGATTAGGTCAACTCTCAGGTAACATGTTTAAATCTCCAGCGTCCCACAACAGCACAAGCATACCCTTTTCAGTGTTGGTTACAAGCTAATACAAGCCAAAAGCTCTCGCACTGAAGCCAAAAGGAAGGAAGGTAAACTTTTAAGTACATGAACTCTTAAAGGCTAGACAACCTTTATTATTGTGATCCCTTTTCCCCTAATGTCCTCTCTGTTGTTGAGCATGTGAACTTACCCTAGAATCTACCCTAGATCACTTACACCAAGGATTCTTTTTCCCCCCACCAGAAATTTTACATGTAGAAATAATTTTGGTGAACCCTGGGCCCATGACTTAGCAAACTCTGCCAGAATTCCAACAAAATGCGGGGGCGGGGGGAGGGAAGCACCTGGCATCGAGAAGAAATTCTTAGCAAGCATGAGATTGCCTTCATTTATTGAGTTCAATGTTCTAGCTTAAATTCAGATCATGCAAATATTGCACTTATTCAATACGTGCATGCTGGCTTTCATTCAAAAGTAACCTTGTGTCTTCCAAATCTCCTCAGCAAAATTAGGGCTCCATGAGAGTCTTAGGTTTATCCTATGGTCTCATATACCCTGCTTCACCACCCAGCACTTCACCCCCACCTAGCAAGCAGGAATCTTGACCTTGCCCTTTCTTCTAAGACTAAGGAAACTACTGCCCAAATATTTGGTGACCTGACCAAAAGAGTGGAAGGCGGGCCCACATACGGCACCCAGGGCTCCAGGCTCTTAATGGATGCTCTACTCTTCACATCGACTGATTCACAGCAACTCCCGAATTCATCAAGTCATGGTCTCCTTCAATTTCTGCACCCACATCTGCTCTGTATTTACAGAAGTTGAAGTTGTTAAGCGTTCTCTCCCAAGCTTACCCTAAGGTTTGAAAAATGGGAGCCAATCCATCACCATTTTCAGGTTGCCCAAATCTCCTTTGCCTTCAGAGCATTTTTGATTTCTCCTCTAGTCACTACGCACGTCGTCTCCACGCACAACCATTAGCTAAAAACAAAAGTACAAGCTGCTTAGTGGAGGTAAGCCCTCTGTGTCCAAACTCTAAGGAGAAAACCACAGTCAAATCTACTCAAGGGAAAACAGTTCAGACTCAACAGTTCAGTTCAGGCCTGTGTTTATCACTTTCTTCTAAATGGCCTTTGAGCCAGTTTTATGTACTGTAAGAGCTTTAGTAAACACTATTTTAGCTGTGTAGTTGACATTTCAAAGCAAAAACAAAAAAAAGTGCGGGGGGGAGGGATAGGGGTCAAGCTATCTAAGAGTTCTGTTTATGAATTCCCAGGGTCATCATCTATAACTGAAACACTGGTGGTCAACCGGGAAGAATTCTCCCCAACAGGGGATATTTGGCAATGTCTGGAGACATTTTCAGCTGTCACAACCGAAGGTCCGGGATGTAGGTTAATGGCAACTAGAGGGTCGAGGCCACGGATGGTGTTAAACATCGTATGACACACAAGGCAGCCTCCACAACAGAATCATCCAACACAAATGCCAATGGCATGGGGGCTCAGAACCCTTACTAAAATACACGAGGCAGGAATAACACTCAGGCAATGTCCTAAGTCCTAACTCTTCCTCTGGGGTTGGGACTTCCTCTGTCTGGTCTGGACATAGCACCTGAATTTCTAGGTCTCTGGTTCATTGTCATTTAATGACAATGTTGGCCCACTTCAGAGATTTTGCAACCTCTGACACAGACTCAACCATTACTTCTCAAAGCCTTCTAGGACAGCGGTTCAAACCTGGAGCTACTAGTTGTCTAATACCTTCAATCAGGGCCATTTCCCCACCAGTGTTCTCTCAGCCCTATCTCATTCCCATTGGGAGGAGCATTAAGGCTGAGAACAACGTGTTTCTCTCTATCACCACCCACCAAAGAAGTCCCTGACGACCTCCTCAGGTCACAGAAATGAAAAGCAGAGAGTTCCTGGACCTGAGGAGCTCTTTCCAACTCTAAAATGATTCTTTGCAGTCAACAAACTAAGGACCAATGTGGCAACTTTATTTTGAATTCTATATTCTTTTTTAAAATATTTATTAATTGGGGGCGCCTGGGTAGCTCAATGGGTTAAAGCCTCTGCCTTCGGCTCAGGTCATGATCCCAGAGTCCTGGGATTGCGTCCTGCATTGGGCTCTTTGCTCAGCAGGGAGCCTGCTTCCCCTCCTCTTTCTCTGCCTGCCTCTCTGCCTACTTGTGATCTCTGCCTGTCAAATAAATAAATAAATAAATAAAATCTTAAAAAATTTGTATTAATTGACAGAGAGAAAGAGATCACAAGTAGACAGAGCAGCAGGCAGAGAGAGAGGGGGAAGCAGGCTCCCTGCTGAACAGAGAGCCCTACGTGGGGTTTAATCCCAGAACCCTGAGATCATGACCTAAGCCGAAGGCAGAGGTTTAACCTACTGAGCCACCCAGGTGCCCCTTGAATTCTATATTCTGCTTTGCAAAAATGCGTATGCAACAAAGTGAGACAGCTTTGCAATAGAATTAGAAGGAATAACACGGGGACAACTGCACTCAATGATGTATATGGTTTTTGCATTTTCATAATGCTTGTCAACGGTAAATCCACCTGCCACCCCAGCTTAGGGGATAGACTCAGAATCAAGTCATTGTTTTATGGATGGAAAAACTAGGCCACCATCTTGCCATTCCCAAAACCTTGTCTCCTGGCTCTAGCTGAATGCACGCCTCCCACGAAAGAAACCAGATTAATGGAGAGGCTCCCGAATGGCCTCTAGAACCAAAGAACACAGAACTTTTTTCCAAATAAAATTCTCACTTTCAGAAAGAGGGATTTAACATGTCTGACATGGGGAGAGGATTAACATCTTTAACCACCTCTGTGAGTTCACCATTGTGCATGTGTTTCTAGGACAGTCCAGGACAGGGAACCACCCACCCCATCACACTGCAAAGGAATCTTACTGTCCCCATCACACACAAGTCCAAGAGCTCTCTAGATCCCAAGCTGGGACAGAGCAGTGGGCTAAAGGAAAAAAATGGGAGGAAACATCCAAAAGAGGAACCAAGAGGGAAGCTGAACTTCTAAGGCTAAAAGGCACACAGCCTAGGACCTAAAGTGTCTGATAACACATTTCATTCACTTCAAACAAAAACAACAACCAGCCACCACGAATTTCCTAGTACATCCATCATCCATAAACCCAATCAGAGAGGTAATCCAAAGACTGTGGAGGGGGAGGGTGATACCAGTGCAAACACCACCGATGGCAACAGAGGGTTAATGTCCCAGAGCAAGGCTTCCTCACAGCAAGCACAAATCTGAATTCGTAATAAAAATGCTGAAGGACTTAGTCACAAGCCCTCCCCTCAGCCATCAGAAGGAATGGCAAAAATGCTGAGTGAATGCTGGGAGCCAGAACGATTCCATTTTCCTTCTAACTGCGCAAAGAATTTGCATTTAAAATGAGCATTTCATCAGACCTTCCAAGAATGCTTGATATTTGGCTGCTACCAAGAATAAAAGTGATCCACTGCAACTCCAAGTTTCTAATTACTTACTCGCAGCCCAAGTAGATTCTTCCAAATCAGAACTGAAAATACAGTTCAATCACATAGAGAAAAATACGGATGAAAGGGTAACTTCCTGTTGACTAAACTCTCCACGAAACTCACTGTACTTTCTATATGATTTCCCATTTACAAGCAAAGTAGTATCAGGAAATGAAGATTTGTTCTAAGAACTCAAAAGACAAGTGTTGGGAAAGTCCAACACTTTTTGTTCAGCAACTAAGGGTTGCGTGTCAGCCGGGAGAAGCACGGGGTGCTGGAGCAGAGCGAAGCATGGAGCCCAATGGCAGGAAAAGCCTGATGGGCCCTGGCCAGGAAGGCCACCGCCTGTATTCACAGGATCGGTCCTTCACCAGCACTGCTTCTCAGCATCCACATCTGGAAAACAGAGCTGTCCCTGGTTTTGAAGGAGGGTGGAAGCAAAGAGAGGATTCAGGGGGGCAACACCAGGGAGCGCCTCATCACCCCTCAGCCACCAGAGGCGGGGTCAGAGAGAGGGGAAGTCAGTGGGTGGCTTCAGCCTTGCTCCCTAAGAGGGAGAGTTTTCAGTGGTTTATTGAATACAGCAGAGCCTTTCATCTTTTTCACTCGCTATGAACACTGGCGGGTGGAAATGGGATACAAAAACATCAATGGAAGTTCAGAAAAGGGTTACCAGAGTCATGGGGCTGGGGGAGAGGCAGGAGGCACCCCCGTTCTGAAGGGGAATAAATCCTCCCAACCAGCCACAGGGCCCGTGGCCACCACCAGCAGCCCAACTATACAACAAAAAGGCAATTCTTGGGAGGCTCAAGTTGTTTTAGTGTCTCCTTCCACATCCTCCTCCTGACGACGGGGCTGGCTGCTCTGCGGCCAGGATAGATTTTCACCAGAGCTCCGTTTCCCAACAAGGGCATTTCAATTAAAGATGAGACCCAAAGCAATGCAATAGGGAAAGAGAAATCCGAGGATGCAGTCTGGCCAGCAGCCTCCACGTGGTTCCCATCCCCACCGAAGCCTTGCACCAAGCTGGCTTTGGGTTTTCCAGTCCGAGAAGGGAGGCCTGGACCAGCGGGCACAGCCACACCCCCGGCTCAGGGCCTTTGCCTCCTGCTCCTCTCCCCGTCACCTACAGCACCACCCCACCCTCCTCCTAAACACAGCAGACTACCTGCCTCCCTGAGGTGGGATTCCTCTCCAACATCCCTGCCTGCAAACCCCCAGGCTAGAAATCTCCTCCCCCAGGGTCCAGGAAGGGGAGCTAAGGGCTCAACATCAGGAAGTGAACAGCAGTGGTGAATTCTAAAGCAGACTCCCCTGACCCACAGAGCGCTAGCCAACTCCATGGCTTACCTTCACTGGCCTCCCACAGGCCTCTCAGGAGACGGAAGGCAAGGCAGGCTCCACTGTAGACAGCATAGAGCCTCAGCGCAGGGCCTGCCACCTGGTCCTCTCCTTCTGCGAACCTACACTCCACAGTGCTCCCTCTGTGATCTGTTTCTGAAACACATCAGCCCTCCTTCCTGACTCCTACAAAGCAAAGCAGCCTGGACCATGAATTAATTCACGTGCTCAGAAAGGATCTAGCCAACTCCTGTATTTCCCTCTCCTACGCTGACCCAGCCACTCCCGGGCCTGTCGCAATCCCCATCAGAGCTTCTAACTACCTCTAATTAACGTCCCTCTGTTGTAAATCAATTTCAAAGGACATGCAAGCCTCAAATGAATACTGGAAAGGTAGAGTTACCATTTAAAAAAATACTTTATCTTTTTTGAATAACATACATTCATATTTTGGTATCCTCTTATTTTTCTGCCCTATAAGGTAGAAAGAGCAATTAAATGGTCTTTTTTTTTTTTTTTCTTAAAACAGACCCACTACTTGCCAGGTGTGGCTGTGCCGGCTGACCACGTGAGTTAGCAGACTCTTGGAATGGTGGTTTAACAACCAAGGCTTCCCATTACATCCCCTGTCACCAGGGAGAGAGGGCAGGAGTGGAGAAGAAAGAAAGAAGAAATGCCCCAGGCTAAGCGGATCTGGATGCCAGAGAGGACCACTCAACACTGCATCAATCCCACATTTTTTTTTTTGAAGGATTTATTTGAGAGAGAGACAGACAGACAGACAGAATGAACACATGGAGGGCAGAAAGGGAGAGGGAGAATCTCAAGCAGACTCCCCATTGAGCACGGAATGCAACATGGGGCTTGCTCCCAGGACCCCAAGATGATGATGTGAGCCAAAACCAAGATCTGGATGCTTAACCAACTAAGCCACCCAGCCACCTCCCAACCCCACATATACAACCCTACCCCACATCGGGGTTTCAGAGACATTCCACAAATGGTACAGAAAAACCAGAACCAACTGGACACCTCCCTTTTGACAATCAGCATGTCCCTTCTCACGACACCAACTCAGGAGGACAAATGCCAGGCATAGAAGGACTTCCAATGGGAAAGACTGCAAACTTACCATTTCTAATACCCATCTCCAGGAATCAGGGAGAGGCAGGCAGATGACCCTGCCTGATCCTCAGCACACAGAGAAACTGGAGAAAGGCCTGGGCACAAAAGCAAGCTTTGTCCCCACTCGCCATCCCTATGCAAGCCCTTGTTCCAAGGACGATGCCAGCAACAACCAGAGCAGGCTGCTCAGGGAGCCGGCCGCCAATAAAGGCTCCATTGTTGCCTCCTCTGAATCTCTCCAAATCCCAAGATGCGGAAGCCAAGGCCCAACGACTGGTGGTGGGGCAGAGTGAATCAGACCTGACTGTCCCATCACCATCACTTAAGGGAAGGTTCTTTCGTTTTCCCAAGCTTTCTGGCAGACCTGCTTCCAAGCTATGACTATTTATACCACACAGGTAGCTCAAGTCATTCCAAGCCACAAAAAGAAAACCACCCCAGACAATTTGTCCTGGGTGCTCAAAGCAGGAGATGACAAATGAGAGGCTCACCTATAGCAGGCAGCGAACCAGGCAAAACGGGACTTGGCCACCCATCCCTAGGCTCTTCTACCTGGTAGCTGGTCCCCACAGACGTGCAAGCAACCCCTTGCTTGCCCAGTCACACTGCCACACACCTCCCCTTTGTCAAGGACCTCAGCTTGTTAGGGCTTTGTAACAGGGGGAGGGATGGTAGAAAGCACCAACACACCCCAGGCAGCCTCCAGTCCCTCCATATTCTGGTACATCCTGTTCGCAGCAGAACTCTCCCCACGCAGAGGCACCCTCCCAGGAAGGCAGCTCATTTCAAAAGGTTCTTCAGCTAGCAAGGCCTAACCCCCGAGGAAGACGGGGCCCAGTGCCCCTGCAGTCACCTGTCTCTGCCTTAACAGGCACCTCAAACATCTCCAGAAAACTCCAAGGAGATCCCCTTTCACTCCAGGGCACAGGCAAGCTCAACAGCAGGAACAGGTTGCTCAACACCTTGTAAGGCATGACGTCCTACCAGCGAACCCTCTCCCACTCGGAATCCCCACCCCACAGCCTTGTGGCCTAATGCTAGCTCATCAAGAAGGCCTGTCTGCATGCTTCCCTACAACAGAGCAGCAAGAAAAAGCAGAGCTAGGGAGAACCTGGGCTGGGAGGCACAAACACAGAGGGTAGCAAGCCCTAGGCACAGAAATGGACACAGATATCCATATTTCCAGTCTCCCAGAGTGATGGGAGCCTCTGAAAGCATACTATGTGATAAGCCCTCACTCCCATCCCCATCCACGGGGAATCCAAAATTAGCCTGAAAAAGCATGTCTTCAGCCCTGTGTCTCCTACGCTACACCTGATAAGTGTCACTGCCCCCTCTGGCAGTAACTTGTCTTGGGGAGTGCTATAAATACCACCAAAGCCTACCCAATGTGAATTATGAATACCAGGAATAGTTTCAGGGTTTCCAGGCACTGGCTGTGTGACAGGGGTGTCAAATTCAAAGTCGCCTATGCAAGATGCCGACCCAGAGAACACTCAAATCCCCTGGGCCCAGCCCCGCCTTCTAAGCCCTGGGGAGGCTCCACTGGAGAGCACATCTGCCTCCCGCATGGCCAAGGCTGCTCCCGAGGCGGTTCTAGAAATCCCACAGATACTCCTGCCCTCGTGTTTCCCAGCTCGGAAGTCTGACGGCCTAGAATGTAGTCAATTTCAAGTTACCTCAAAGGACAGTAGAGTGTCAGCCTTCCTGTATATTTAGAGCTCATTCAGAGCTTTCAAGGGAGAAGGCGCTAGGAAACAAAAGGCTGAAGAGGAAGCAGATAGCGACTGGATGATCTTTGGTCTCCCCTGGAGCTTGCATCCAGAGGGCATTTCGTTAGATGTTTGCGGAATCATCTTCAAGTCTTTGCATTGCAGAGGTTCACAACTGCAGAATCCTAACCCCCACCCGGAGCTGGGTTAGGAACCCGGGTACTGCTGAGGCAGCTTGCCGAAGAACAGGCAGCCAGCAAGGACCCTGTGGGCCTGGGTGTGGGATAAAGCCCTCAGCGCACGGGGTAGGGGGAGGGAGGGAAGTGGGCCTGGAGAACAGAAGCCTGGAGAACATGGACACATGCAGGAGACAGGAGGGATGGCCAAGAAAGAAAGGTCCCAGGGGAAGGCAGGTCACGGGAGTAAGGTGTTCTAGAGGCAAAACGAAGAGGGTGCTAAGGGAAAAGGAGGATGAACAGCAAAATGGGAAGGACAGCTGGAGATCAAGCTGTGAGATTTGGCCATCGAAGGGATGCTGGAGGCCTTCCAGGCAGCGGTTCTGGTGCAGTGCTAAAGTAGAGGCTGAAGAGTAGGGACAAGACGTAGACATTCATCTTATTTGAAGGGACCGACCAAAATCCAACTTGGCACTAGTCAAGTTATAAAAGTAAAATTAAAAAATGAAGCCTACTTCATCAGTTCATAGCCCCTTTCTTTTTTTTCTTTTTCTTTTTCTTTCTTTCTTTTTTTTTTAAGATTCTATGTATTCAACAGAGACAGAGAGATAGCGAGAGAGGGAACACAAGCAGGGGGAATGGGAGAGGGAGAAGCAGGCTTCCAGATGCGGGGCTCAATCCCAGGACCCTGGGATCATGACCTGAGCTGAAAGCCGTCAGTCAATGACTGAGCCACCCAGGCACCCCCACAGCTCCTGTCTCTTAACAGCCTGTGCCCTCCCATCTTCTG
Organism: Mustela nigripes; assembly: GCF_022355385.1. Classification (NCBI taxonomy): domain Eukaryota; kingdom Metazoa; phylum Chordata; class Mammalia; order Carnivora; family Mustelidae; genus Mustela; species Mustela nigripes. The sequence continues at coordinate 42,242,818 of NC_081569.1, read as the reverse complement.
GTCCTTGTTCCTTCAGTCTCAGCCACCCAGAAAGCCCTCCCTTGCTTCCTGACATCAGACACCCCTCCAGGCTCAGCGGAGCTGCCCTTCCCTGAACCCCTCTGAGCTCTGCAGGCCCCCCTCACGCCCAGGCTGGGTAGTCTTCCCTGACCGGCCAATTGCGGGGATTTGGTCTCCCCATCCCACCCCCTCTCATCCCAGGCTTCTGCAGGCAGACTCAGGCTTCTCAATGCTCCCCTATTGCCTCAGCAGGTGCCACATCCCTTTGCTCATAGCAGACCCTCCAGGAAGAGCAGCAAAAATGCCTGTTTTCAAACCCATTATTTGCTCTCTTCTTTGCTCAAATTCTTTGTGCTTAGTAACAGACATAACTGCCCACACATTACCCCAATGTCAACGATTTCCCTAGCACGTCTGATAATGTCAGCCCCTCAGGAAGAGCAGAAGCAGAAAATCAATCTGGCTGGAGGGAATGGTGGGTGGGGAGAGGGGAAAAACAAGATGCTAGCTTCTATCTCTTCTCCCCACACGCCCCTCCCCCAACTCCATCCCACATGGTCAGAGGAAAGCAGGGCCTTGGGAAGAATGCTCTATAAGCCATCCCCTCAGATCTATATCCCAAGGAGTTCAGTCCTTACTAAACTACGCTGGGCCACTCTTCCTCTGAAGTACTGAATAAAGGAAAACAGCCTTCCAGGATCTGAGCCAAACTAAGGAGCTGAACCTCTGTGCTCAGAACACCACATCTGCTGCCCCAGCCCTGGCCTTCCAGGGTCAAGCTCAAGTCCTACAGAGTTAAGGCAGAAGGGGACCAGTAGAGGTGGTGGTATAGAGCCAGCATCCAATTTTTGAAGTATTCCCTCTGAGACCCCGGCCCGATGCCCCATCCCTAACAACCAGACTTAAGGATGATCCCATAGCCCACGAAGGTGTCCCCCAGCTAGGTCCCAAAGTCCTTGCTGGGGCACCTGGCCAGAGAAGGAGCAACCCATCAGCACAGCCAACCAGCTTCCTCCAGTAAGCCTCGAAGCTGGCAGTACTGCCCATTACAATGTCAAGGTTTCCCAGTACCTGGGGACAGCAGTTGAAGCCCACATTTGGGGTCACAGAGGCTTCCCTTCTTTTTGCTTCTTCCTCCCCCTTGCACAAATGTTTGTTTAAGGACAGCTCTAGAAACTGACCTCAGTGGAAAGGAAATGTCTGCAGTACAATCAGGGCTGAGTCATTAAATATCATGTAGTCCCTTGGGGAAGAAAGAGGCAAAAATGACCCACAAACTGCTAGGACTTCAAAACCCTAAAATAAATCGTCTAGGTCTTTGCTGTGGACAGAGTAACGGAATCACCCGTGTCCTTGGAGCCTCGGGAGACCTCTTCAGCAGGCGGCCCCCTCTGCTCTCTCACAGGCCACCAAGGACCAGAGACCCCATCTGCAGCTGGGCCTGGCCTCTGGAGAACAGAACCAAACCCTGACTTTCTTCACTTACCCACCAGCAGCTACAGGAAGGGCTCACACTGTTTGCAAACCCTGCAAACTATTATTTTCCCTCCTCCAAAACACTGAGGGGAAAAAAGCCAGCCAGCCCCAGGAACCCAAATCCAAGGGGGAGGGCAAGGAAAAACAGCCACACAGAGAACTGAGGAGGAATGATTCAGCCTCAGTCTGACTTACTCAAGGCAAACACTCATCATCAGTCACATTTTTGTTGAATTCACACTTGGAAGGCTGGATCAAAGTACCACCAGAAAGAATAAATCTGAGGACCATTGGCTGTTGAACAAGAAGGGACAAGAGGGAAACTAAACATCAAGTTTCGGTTTTTCACACTACATGAAACCACCCTTCCACAGCTGGCTCCATCAGTCAACAAGAGACACCAAGGCTGGGGCAGACACACAGCTTGGCTCTGGGGGACCCCTCAAACACTCCCCCTGGATCCGTGCTAGCAGGCGTCCTTGACACCTGCACAGGAGTAAGTGCCCTGAGATTAAGGCCCTGACTTGTGGCACCTGCCATGTACATATTATTATTTTGACCTATCTGTAAACCTAACTGATGGAAGTCTATGCAATTACTTTAAAATACAACCTGTGGGCCCAAGTGTTGTTTACATTCTACCACAAGCCAAATCACCTTTCTCTCTCAACCTGCCATCCAATCCACGCATCTTCTGAGATCTTTGTAACTAACTATATGGCCTTTCACTGATGAACCACTTTATTTTGGGTTTATTGGGTTGCCCAGATTTTGGCCAATAAAAATACAAGATACCTAGTTAATTTTCAGTTGCAGAGAAGCCACAAGTAATTCCTAAGTACGCCCCCCCCCCCACACACAATATAGGGGAGATGTATGTGTGTGTGTGTGTGTGTGTGTGTGTGTTCTCTTTATGTGAGATTTAAATTCAACTGGGAAGCCTGTATTTTATCCAGCACCCTCAGTTCAACATTCTAGAGAAAACACTGACTGAGAACAGCTGGAAGCAAATTTTGGGAGTCCCCAGCTGTCAGCTCATTCCACATAGCAGATTAGCTGAGGCAGAACACTGGCCTTGCCCCTCTGGACAAGGACAGGCAGAGGGAGGGGGAGGACTGCCTTCACTGGAGAGAAAAGCCCCTTATCCTCTACTTTACTCAGAGGGCTTACTTAAATACCAAGAAAAATGTCAACTTTAAGACAAAAGCCAGACACAAAAGGACAAATATTTTCTAATTCCTCTTAATGAGGTACAGAATACACATATTCATAGCAACAGAAAGTAGAATGGTGGCTGCCAGGGGCGGAGGGGCAGGGGAATCAGGAGTTAGCATGTCCTCAGTGCGGAGTTTCAGTTTGGGATAATGAAAACGTTTGGCGGATAGAGAGCAGTGATGGGTGCCCAACCGTGAGAATGTACTTCATGGCTCAAGTGCCAAATTTTATGTTGTGTCTATTTTACCACCTTTTTTTCTTCAACTAGCCAATTTTCTTCCCATTTGCAGTTCAGCTAGATTTTTCCCTCTCATTGATCTAATTCATCTCCAACTTCCTAGAACAGTATCTGCTGCTAAGAATCTTACTGTTTCCAAGGAAAACAGATCAGCAAGGCACAGATGAAAAGACCAAGAAGAAGCTCACTTGCTGCTGGAAGGTCAGTTCTTGTGGCCACCTGGTCCCACCCACCCAGGCCTCCAAGGGTCCTGCAGAAGCGCCCCTCAGTCCACACGTTTCCTTCTTTCTGTGTGTTCTTAGGACCTGTCACCATCCTAGGCCCAGGCTTCAACATTCCCTAGAAACCTTCCAGGAACAAAGCCCAAAACGGTCAAGAGCACTCCTCTCCACAGCATCAGGGAGGCCTCTGGGGCTGGTCAGAGCTAAGGCTCACAGCCCCACACCACCTTTGACACTGGAACAAAGAAGCGACAAAGCCTCGGGACCCAGAACTGACCTTCAAATAAAGAAGCACAACCACGGAGGATGGACAAGGCAAAGAAAAGAAAGTTCAATGTCTCAGACACCAAGACTGAGCTCTTCCCCACTTGTTCCCCAGTAACTCCAGGTGCACACATGTGCAAAAACACACACATGCGCACACACACACACACACACACACGCCCGCTCTCTCTCTCTCTCTCTCTCTGACTCTGGAAGACCCAGACCAAGGATCCCGTCAAATAGATACCTGACCTCAAGTTGCTGGTCACCTCGCTTGGCACGGGGTGGGGAGGGGAGGGACACACTGCCCCACAACATTTGAGAACTTCATATATCGTTCTGGAATGTACAAGTAGAAACAAAAGCACTGGCAAAGTCCAGGGCCAATAAGTGTTGTGGAAGCCCACAAACCTTTGAATGGCCCCAGGACTAACTGGAGGCAGCAGCCAAGGCTCCCTAGCTCAGCACTGATCAATCCCTGAACCATCTATCAGCACTGTGTAGACAACTCCTCTTAAGAACCCAGATTCCGGGGCGCCTGGGTGGCTCAGTGGGTTAAGCCGCTGCCTTTGGCTCAGGTCATGATCTCAGGGTCCTGGGATCGAGTCCCGCATCGGACTCTCTGCTTAGCAGGGAGCCTGCTTCCTCCTCCTCTCTCTCTGCCTGCCTCTCTGCCTACTTGTGATCTCTCTCTGTCAAATAAACAAATAAAAAATCTTTAAAAAAAAAAAAAAAAAAAGAACCCAGATTCCGGGGAGCCTGGGTGGCTCAGATGGTTAAAAGTCTGCCTTTGGCTCAGGTCAGGATCTCCAGGTCCTGAGATTCGGTGCTGCCTAGGGCTCCCTGCTATGTCGGGAGCCTGCTTCTCCCTCTTCCTCTCCCTCTGCCACTCCCCCCAGCTCGTGTGTATGCACCGTCTCTCAAATGAGTAAGTTAAGTCTTTAGGAAAGGGGTGCCTGGTGGCTTAGATAGTTAAGCGTCTGCCTTCAGCTCAGGTCATGGTCCTGGAGTCCTGGGATTGAGCCCCACATCAGGCTCCCTGCTCAGTGGGGAGCCTGCTTCTTCCTCTTCCTCTGCTGCCACCCCTGCTCATGCTTGTGCTTGCTTTCTCTGCATCAAATAAATACATCTTTAAAAAAAAAATCTTTAGACAAAAAAGAACCCAGATTCTCCTTGGCCCTTACTTGCCCATCCTGTCTCTGGCCTGACCAGATAGTTAAAGGGGCAAAATTACCCCCTCACATTCATCTGGCAGAGGCAGGCTGGGGTGCCAAAGGCTCGGGGTATCGTTAGGATACTCGGAACAGAGATTTTCTGATCTCGAGAGCCTCAGAATTGTACCAGTGATTCCCATTCCCATCCTGATTCCACTGCTGGCCTGTAATGGGGCTCAGCAGTCATCAGGTTTGGCAAGAACCCCTGGCCATGCTAAAGGAAGGGATCCTCATACCATATCTAACATACTAAGAAGCAAAATTTGAGCCTAAAAAGATAAAATGGTCATGAAGACTTCGTAATGATATAGGGGAACATTCACAAAATAATGTTAGGTGGAAAAAAGGCTGAATTCCCAACTACATATTCTGTGGGGATCTATGTTACTTCTATACCAATTGGACTGGCTCCCAAGTTCACCATGAAACCTGTCTCATATACACAGTGATTGGGATGCGATCAGCTTCTGAACTGGCCTGTTCCATCCGCTGCAGTGCATCTGAGTGATAGGGTCACCTGCCTCCACTCCAGCTAAGAGTGGGATCTTGTGTTCAGGCGAAGAGCATGGTTGGTGAGGAGAGGAACCTTCCAGTCAGGGGGACTTTTCTGAGTAAAAGCTGAAGGCTGAGGACTCCCAGGACACACTGGGAGGTCAGCTGGGAAGCTGGTGGGCCAGAGCAGGGATTCTACCCGACAGAGTGGAAGACAACAGTTCAAAAGGGGACTAAGGGTTCCAGCCACAGAAGCACCTGGGGTCACTAAACGGTTATGAGCAGCAGCACACAATTTAACTGTGTGGCAGAACTTGACAGAGAACCCTAAGCTTTCTACTACCGGGACAGAGGAAACCACAAGTAGCAAGCAAAGGTGGGAAAAGTATTCAAAGAAAATTAAGACAGAAGATCATGGAACGACACACACTTAATTGTGAATGCTGAGCGGAGAAAACACAGCCACTTTCTGACCTTCTCTTGTCCTTTCTATATGCATGGTTTTGGCCAAGGTTCTGTTGTTTTTGTTTTTAAAGAAAATTTGGCACTCCGGGGCCCATGGCTCTCGGCACTGGCCCAGTCTTGACAGAGCAGGTGCTGTGATCTCTCAACTCCCTTGCCTTCTGCCGGCTCACCTTCCTTCTGGCTGATGAAGCACCTCCTTCAGGCCCTAGGCTTCCGGCAGGGGAGGGAGCAAGGGTTAAGGATGTCAGCATCAGGACTGAGCTGGTACAGACCAATCTTTCAAAAGCAAAGAATTCAGTTACAGGGAAGACTTCCCTAGACCCCTTAAGAGGAACCACAGTACCAGGCACCCCCACACTCATCACCCACCATCCATCTGGGCCCCTCCTTTAAGAGGTGGTCGATCTCTAAGGCTTCTCTTGATAAGTTAAGCCACTTCATTTCAAGCCTTGAAAACTAATGCTCTGTGACACTCCATTTTTCTTACTGCCATACCATTTAATACCCAGCATTCAGTATTTTATATTAAAATCGGTTATCGTTTTTGCTACACATCAAAAGCCAATTTCCCCTCAAACTGTGAAGCTGGGATATCACCAAGGAATATAAAAAAGAATAAGAAGCCAGGTCCCCTGCACAACTGTACAAATAACGCCCTCTCCCCATAGTGGGGGAAGGAAAAGCAGTCCCCTCGACAACTAAAAGCAATTACAAGATGAGGCATTCTCTTTCTCATCTGCTAATAGGATACACTGCGTTTTGACATTTTAAATTAGGTCAGGACTTGGGTTCTAGTGTTGGGCTTTTAAAGTACTTCCTTGCTTCAGATTTAGGGTAACAGAGTGTTAAGTCTAGTGACCCCTTCCTGAATTATTGTTTCTTACATCCAAAGCTTATTTCTATTATTTTCTCGCAGTTAAATACCTATCTGCCCTTTAAAAAGTAATAAGCATCTCTGATTAAAAATAAGCTGCACCATGTGATTGAAACATAAATGTCTTTTCCTGCCATGCATTGCAAATGTTCTAGCCCTTCATCACAAGTAATCAACCTGTCAGCTCTCTGTAATGCATTTTTTCTGCATGGGTTTTATAAGAACTAGGTGACTGAGGGCTCTGAAGGGAGAGAAACCCCCACGGAATAAACCGAATGAAGAGACCAGGCCCCTTCCAACCTGCCCAGTGCAAGCCCGATTCTTCCCTCCCCGATGGCTCTATTAAGACCATGCATTTCAAGAACCCCATTTGCAACAGAGGGTTCAGTTCAATAACTCCTAGCTAATTCTACAAAGGCTGGAATGTAGTTGAAGAAAGCTACATGGAATTTGGGCCTTACAAATGGGAACGCTTAATTTGCACTGCTGTGGGCCTCAAGTCCACAGCACACAAACCTCCCAAGCCTTCCCCAGGGTAACTCTAGGTTCAAGGGGTCCGATGGAATCTAATGTATGGTGAGAGAGAGTCTATGCAGGCTCACTGGGCCTAAGCAGAGCCAGGCTGGTTTAGCTCCAAGTTCATGTCCTAAATCCATGGCTTGGGGCTTGTTAAAAATACAGATTCCTTGGGCCCCTCTCCAAGAAATTCTGCTATAGTGGCTCTGGGGAGGGGCACCCACAGGCGACTGAGTGCAGCTTGTCCCTGGGCCAGCCTGAGCAGCTCAGCCCTGGCCCACTGTGGGTTAAGGAGTAGCCAAGTTCTATTTTGGGGCCATGAGCCCCTCACAGTAGCACGTTAGGAAATTGGGAGGCTAGAAATCGGCTTGTTTCTATTGGATACAGCAGGAGCAAAAATAGAAAAGCACTCTAGTGAGAGATGGTGGGAAGTGAGAGTTTCCCCTAATACCCTCAGGGGATCTGGCACTTGAGATGGGTTAACTCTGTCAAAGGAACACTCCTGAGAAGAGAGACTGGTCCTCAGAAGAAAGTGTCAGGGGTCCATGTACTTACTTGTCTGACCAAAGCTGCCAAAGGCAGTCATCATAGATGCCTGCATTCTCAGCAGCAAGGCAAATCCAGCCCGGCCCTCAGGACTCTGCCCAAAGCCCACCACCTCCTTAAAACCTTGTCTGGCTCTCCAGCTTGAAGCCACCTCTCCCCACTTTAAGCTCCTAAAGTACTTATCATGAATACCACCTTCCCAAAAGGCATTCTACTGTGCATAGTCTAGGATATTAAGAGAAAAACACATTATGGGTCCTTATACAAAAAAACCTGTGGGCAACCAAAGACGATGCAGATGTGCATTCATTACAGAGATCAAAGATGCCGAGAAGGTGTTCAATAAATAAACTGCTTAATTTTATTTGACCCGGGATTTTCTCAACTCAACTGACCCAGGAACCTATCTGGAAAGGAAAAACCTATCACCATCTTGCAGAACTGATAATGCACAGAAGAGTCTGGGAAATACTAATCTACCCCATTCCTTTAAAAATTACTTCTTTAGTTTGTTCTTTAACTGACTTTAAGAACGAATCTTGTGTTATTCAACTTCACTTGCATATTATCTTCTGTAGAATATTCTTGATACTAGGAGGTCTTACAGGTCTCTGAAGGCCCAGCAACCCTTAGTGCAGCCTCTCTATAGGAGAGACAACTGGTGTTAGATCTAAGGGTATAAATTACATATGGATCTGAAAATATAGCTTTTTTTTTTTAAGATTTTATTTACTTATTTATTTAACAGACAGGGATCACAAGTAGGCAGAGAGGCAGGCAGAGAGAGAGGGGAAGCAGGCTCCCTGCTGAGCAGAGAGCCTGATGCTGGGCTCGATCCCAGAACCCTGGGTTCATGACCCAAGCTAAAGGCAGAAGTTTTAACACACTTAGCCACCCAGGTGCCCCTGAAAATATAGCTTTAAAAACCTTAGGTAGCATCAAAAAAATGAAGCTCTGGGATACCCGGGTGGCTCAGTCAGTTAAGCGTCTGTCTTTGGCTCAGATCACGAACCTAGGGTCCTGGGATATAGCCCCACATTGGGCTCCCTGCTCAGCAGGGAGCCTGCTTTTACGTCTGCCTGCTGCTCCCCTGCTTGTGCTCACGCTCTCTGACAAACAAAATCTTAAAAAAAAAAAAAAAAAAAAAAAAAAACTAAAGAAAGGAAAAATGAAACCTAGAAATGTAAAATGGATTATCTCAAGTCACAAATACAGAACCATGGCTAGAACCCAGCTCTTCCTACCCCTTAGCTAGAATTTCTTCTATAGTTTAAGTGAGGCTTTTCCTTCCAAACTCCAGCTAGTTTTCCAGCAGGTCCAAGAATATGAGGTATTCACCAGACCAAGTACAAAGAAGTGAAACACAAGAAGATCCTAGAAGTACCTGAGTTTGCTGGAGACAAGTCAAGCACTCTTTAAAGACTCCCCAGTGCCTATTAAGAGTTTCAGGCTTCACAGCTTGGTATCCTGGACAGGAAAGGTCTAGGACACTTGTTTGCAGAACAGAGTAAGACACTTGACTATTAGACTAATACATTAAATATCTGAGCATTTACTTCTTAGAGAGCTACATTTCTATGCATAAGGCCTGATTATATTCAAACACATGCCATGTAAGGCTGTATTTGTGTACCCAGACACATGCGCCTAGGTGTCCATGGACATACAAGAAACTCTGCTTGTTCCTAATGAAGTCCAGTGATAAAACGGACATAATTTTGGATTCCCCCACTAGCCTCAAAGTAAAACAGAATCAACCCTAGCCTAAACACCAAAATCACCCAGGAAGGGAGAGAAGTTGTTTGCCAATGCACAATCAAGACCTCCAAAGGGGAGAGCTGTAGGTCTCTGGCCTTCTGCAAAGCCCACAGGTGGTGCCAGCTCACAGTGCGGGAGTAAGAACTGCTCTCTTGGAGGCCTGGGGCCAGCTACATCTCACAGACAAGTACTGCCTCCTGTGCATTTCAACACATCTAATTCTACTGCTAAAGGTCAGCTTCTCCAATAAGGCCTCCCTGACCCTGGCTTCCCGAAGCCTGGCATTCATTCTGCTATCCCAAAACCCCTATCAGCTGTTGACCTGTACGGCCAACACTAAGCATTCTCCTGGTAGCTCTGACCATTGCCTTGACGGTGCTAACTAGAATTTTGTTCAAGCCTAAACTATAGTTCCCTGTACTTTGCAGTTCCTCACTTAGGCCTTGTGTGTCCTCGGCTACCACCAACACACACACGCAAACACACACATATACATTTCATATGCCAGGCAATGCTGCACAGCCCCTTGTCCCTGTCCCCATGCCCAGATCTGGCATCAAGGGCACTCCCAGCGGCAGCTGGCTCTGAGTCTACCCCTTCTGCCCCACTCAGAGCATATCCAAAGCCATATGAGAGAAAGATGATCTCATATAGGCAACCACCTTGTTTCGCATTTTCCGGTAGGTCATCCATCCATCAAGCTGAGTCCTTTAACCACTAAGTAGTAGCCTATCACAGCACAATTCATTGTGCCACATTAGTTAGGACACTGAGGTTAACAATTGCTGGCTTAACTAATTACCAATAGCTTTCTGCCGATGTTGGAAATGGATACAAAGTAAAGAAGGCTAAGAAATGATGGTCCTTTGTCAAGTAGAACTATCAATGGAATAAAATTTTCCAAAGCCTGTATTATTGCATTTTATGGAGTAAAATATGATGGGAGTATTCAGAAATCTGAGAATTCACAAAAGCTCCTAGACAAAGGCCTTACAAACCCAAAGACTACTATTACTATGCTTTTATGAAACTCACCTCTCACATCATAGTCAAGAACCATACCATCTGTGGGCCAAGGCCATCTGAAGACTTGGTTCACATGGGATTTTTTTTTTTTAAACGTTCAGGGACACAGCAAGGGAACCAATGACCTCCTGTCATTCAAGGCAAAGGCCACTTCTCGAACCACCTCATCTTGTCCTCTCAGCAGCACCTAGATCTCCTAAACTCCCCCACCTTCTCCATACACACCCCCCACCCCATCTCATTCCTCTCTGGCCATGCCAGCTCAGTGTCTTGTTCACCTCACTCCACCAAACCATTCACTATCAATGTCCCTCCAAGATTCACATTAGTAGACTCTAAAAGGTTTCTTGAGTGGATGGTGAACTTTCTTGACACTTAAGGATCAACTGCTAGAAATTGGATTCCCACTTTATAGGCATCCTAGAAACTGATCCCCAGACTCTCCAAACAGCAAGTGAATCCAGGAAAAATAAGGTCAGTGCAATCGAACAGCAAATGTCTTCTCTTCCTGATGGTCCTTAATTTGGGGGGTTGGGAGTTAAGAATTTTAGTGGATTCTAATTAGATCTCTTTTGAGATAGTAGAGAATAAAAACTGAACCAAAAAATAAATGTTAATTTATTATTAACATTTTGTTAATAATATGTTAATGCTTTAATAAAGAGCTTGTTCACAGCCCAATATTATCTTCCTTTTGCCCAAGTTTTAATATTTTGACAAAGGATGTGAAACTTCTACCAATAAGGTCCCTGTCCAGCAGAAATTTTAGTGATAAAATAAACTGCAATTTTATAGTAGAAGCAGTTAGGGAAGCAGGTTTTTGTTTGGGCAAAACCCAAATGCTGCAAGCAGAAGAAATACTAGAAGGCATTTATTAAACTAGCTTTTTAGAGAAAATAAAAAATTTGTTATTAGAGTAATTAACTGTGGCAGGCTGAATATCAGCCCCCCAAAGAGGTCCACCATCCAGTGGAACCTGTGAATATTTTACTTTACAAGGCAAAAGGGACGCTACATAATTAAAGGCCTGGAAAGAAAGGCAAAAATCGGAAGGAAGGGGCTGTGACAATGCAAGCAGAGGTCAGAGAGCACACTTAGAAAATGCTGTGCTGCTAGCTCAGAAGATGGGGCCACAAGCCAAACAGTGCTGGTGACCTCCACAATCTAGTAAAGACAAGGAAACAGAGTCTCCCCTTGAGTTTCCAGAAGGAACACAGCCATGTGGACACCTTGTCCATGTGGACACCAGAACCACAAGAAAAATCCATGTGTTACTTTAAGCTCCTTAAGTTCATGGTAATTTTTTAGCAGCAAAAGGTTTTCTGTTGCTATCAAAGCCTAAGTACATGACTTTGAAATATTTACGCTCATTTTCAATGAGAAACACTTTGCTTCTGTTAAGTAGGAAATATATCCATTTTTCAGAAGAACAGAAGTACTTTAGTCGATCAATTCTATCAACTAAGCCTCTCATGCCAATAGTTGTTTAAAGATTTCTAAAGGCATGCATGCTCCTCATATGAAAAGGCATCACCTCTTGATAACTAGCCCAAGGAGCAGATAAAATTAAACTCAAAGTGAGACCCCTCACTATGGACAAGTTTATAAATTTCTGTGGCATAAAAGCGCTCACTGGAACCAATTCAGGGTACCAAAAATTATATTACTAAATATCAAGTTTAGAATAGATGCAGTCAGCTCACATGAGCTGGTGCAAGCCAGCTGGGAAGTTAATTCCCTAATTTTCTGATTCACAGAGTGCTTAATATACACCTCATTCCGAGAAGTGAGGGAGCACTAGGAGATTCTTTTGCAAAAAAGTGTTCTATAAATAAAAGTTCAGGACACAGTACTACAGCCCTCACACATTCATATGCTCAAGGCTCCAACAAGCCCTCAGTTCTTCTCTTCAAAAGCCTAATTATAATTTAGCTCCATGGGTTTCATACTTGTATTCAGGAGTCTGTCTACTCGAAACTCAACCAAGATAGAAAAGCCCCCATTATGCAAAACAAAATTAGGTGCAGATCACTGGAAGCAGACTCCTTAAGAGAGAGGTCCACGACCTTCAACTTCATAGCTCAGGACACATCCATCTCTGCTTGGACTGGAACCCTTTTGTATTTAACATCTGACACATGACTGGTTTAGCAGAGCACACATCAGGAAACATCGTCACAGAGCAGGACTATGAAATGGGCAGGACACAGAGAAAGTACTTCAACAAGTTATCTATTATACACCAACGTGACTACATCCAGAACCTGGCTTTGTTGCCATGGGCCATCTTCCAGAAGATAGAAATAGCCTTGTTTCATAGACTGTTTTCTCCAGCAAAGTATTTGCTTTAATAGTCATTCATCTGTACTTTCAGCAATTTGCTGAGCACCACATGGGGAGAATCCAGAATGGATTTCAACAGCCTCAAGAAGCTGAACTGGTGAAGGGCTAGGTCATGTACCCTGTTCAAATACATTTGCTTTGCAGGACAGTTCCCTTTTACAAGGGAAGAATTAATCCTAAGTGGAAGCAAGGTGGTCAATAATTCCTGCTGGGGTAAGCCAGGAGGCCATGGCCAAGGACAAGACAGGGATGAAGGGGTGGTTTGCAGGACAGACTAGAAGTTGCCATGGAAACACTCCCCCGAGAAGGAGAACCAGGACTGTCCTCCCCATCCTTGGGCAAAAGAGCCCATCTACTAAACCCTAGGCTAGGGGTCTACTTACAGAAAAAAATGCTTTGCCTGTCAGTTGTATTTATAGGTTCATGGACAGAGCCCTGCTCTTCCCAAGCTCAAGATGCACTTCACCCCAAGAATACAACCCACCCATATGCTTAGGCCCCTGAGAAGCCAGAAGGGAAGATACTGAAGAATCAGGGACAATTTGGTCTCTATCTCCAGTTTAACTGCAAAATGTACCATCAATTTAATGTTTTGTTTCAGCCTTAGAGGCTAAAATCTATAGCACAAGAGACCTCTCACAGGCAGGGAAAATCAAGCTCACGACAGGTCCAAGAGGAAACTTGCATGATGGGAAGCACCCCCCACCCCGAGATGGAGAAAGGTGAGCAAAAGTTTAATATCGAGACTGAACCTGAGACAGACATCACAATGTCGAGCACATGGGTTCTTTAGGATTTTCTACTGGGCGAGTCAATATGAACTTGTCGGAACTAAGTGAATGAAGGGACCTTCAGGGTTATCCTTCCCAGATTTCGAATCCAGAAGTCTTGCACCCAGAGTCCTGCTTGCATGGTATCAGAGCTCCTGTTACAGCACAAGGACTTCTTGTCCCTAGAAGAGTCTTGATTATTTACCTTGAGAGCCCTGGAAGAAAAAGACACCAAACACCTCACTGCCCCCTAACTAATGGCTTCTGACTTCATCCCAAAGCAACTCTTCAGATTCCAAGTTCACTGGAATGAAGGCCCAAACTCTCTGGTCCCACAGCACAATGCATTCCCAAAGGGTAAAAGACCAACACGAGCAGGAGACGTTTTACACTGAGAGTTCACGGACTTGGACTATTCGCCAAAAACACACATTTGTGTTCCCACTGAAGCTTCCAAAGATTGGTAGCCTGCTTATCCAACCAGCAAAAACTGGATAACACAGGTCAAGTATCCTGGGTCTCAGGACCATCCTGGGCCCAAGCCGAAACATGTTTTTGTCATATGTAACTCACATTGACAGTCAGTGGCTGCCTCTCACCAGATCAGCAGCAAAGGGTCCTCATCTTCTAGCATCGTGGGGTGCAGAGCAAGACAAAGTGATGGGCCCAAAGGCTAGGTATTTACCATCCCCAATCCTAACTTTATTAGGTCATGTATGTTATGGAGAAATATATGGATATACCTATGTAAGACATACCACATATAATTTCTCTGATTAGCTTTTAGAAATAAAAGCCCTTCTTATAAACAACTTCATCCACATTGTAACTATGCTATTGTCAGTCCTCTTAAATGCAAAAATTTAGAGTAAGAAGCAGGACTTCAAACCACATCCAGCCATCTGCTGGTACAGCTACTGGAAGAACTGGACTGCTCAGGCCTGGCCAGCCAGGGGTCCTCCCTCTCCACAGGGACAGGGAAGTCCCATTATGAAGACGAGATTTTCCAGGGAAGTACTATCTTTCTGAAGCTCTTAGGATCACCTGTCTCAGGTCCTAGGTTTCACACGGGAACTCAGAAAGAACACAACTGACCCTGTGGGGTTTCCCTTTCCTGCTCAAGGCATTGTCCTTGTGGCTTCATAAAATGCCTCACTAGCCTCATCATCCTCACCCCCATTCTTGGGCTCCAAACTGAAGAAGGTGAAAGCAGGCTCTACCTAACCACCAACTTCCCACCTGCTCCCACTATATGGTAAGCCAGGACTGATTAATTAGGTCCCAAACCATGTGGAGCAAATAATCAACACAGGGGCCCAAAAGTGAGAAGATCGTCAACTCAATGTTTAGAAGTATGGTAGGAGTTTAGAGCAAAATGTTAGCCTATGAAGCTATGCTTCTATCTACAGACAAGAATAAGGCCAAAAGAAATTTATATTGGAAACCAACACCTTGTAGATAGACGTGACTTTACAGACAAGGTCATTTTTCACCACCAAGAATATGCACTTTTATCTTCACTTAAACATTCTGCTCAATATCCAGAAAGCAAGGAGGTCTGGTTGCTCCCCATGCCCCCTTTCTTCCCCATAAAATAACCACTACTGGATTAAG
Source organism: Mustela nigripes (assembly GCF_022355385.1). Classification (NCBI taxonomy): domain Eukaryota; kingdom Metazoa; phylum Chordata; class Mammalia; order Carnivora; family Mustelidae; genus Mustela; species Mustela nigripes. The sequence continues at coordinate 42,227,786 of NC_081569.1, read as the reverse complement.
CCCTGTAGTTGACAACAATGGCTCACCACCAACATCCCGGAACCTGAGTTTGACTTTCTGATGTAGGCTGGCTTGCAGTGGTTCCCGGAATACTTTCTGGCCCTGAGCTCATCCTACTACATACTCTCGAAGGCCTGCCCTCCCCATGAGCTATTGGCTCCCAAGCAGCTCCCGCCAGAGATGGGGATGGAAAGGGGATAGACTACAGAGGTCTGGGGCTCCTCTGACACCTGCACACCTCTAAGTCAACGTGTACACTGCTGGTGGTTTCATCGGTGACTCAGCTGTGTTCATCCAACATTGGCAGATGCTATCAACTCTGACCATTTCCAGGTGAAATTATAGTTTAGGATGTGGGGGTCACTGTGCCAAGCTGGTGGACCCAAGTACACACAAATCCTGGTGCTTTTTCAAGACACATAGTTATATAGGGGAAAAAAGTGAACCTGACCTAAAACAGAGGCATTAGTATCCTTAGGCAGAGACTGAGATTAAAAGTGCATGTCAGTGAGCAAATGGCTCCTATGCTCCCAAGCCAACAGTGCTCATCTGGGACCCTCCCCCCAGGGTACCTATACCAACACAGGACAGAAGAGCTCCTTTCTTTAGGCTGTTCTTAATCAAACAGCAGCAGCAAAGCCCTCCTGGTGCTGTGGCAGACATGACTAATCACCACTATACCCTGTCCATTTAACAAATGTGTTGGGGATTCTATTAAGATGTTAGAAAATATACATGAAAAGATGCCAAAGAATGTCATCAAATCAAAGAATTATGGAGCAAATGACCAAATCCATGCACAACCTACAATATCATCCCCAAATAACCTGGCTCCTTCAAGTCCCCCAGGCCACTTCCCAGGGGCACGCTCCAGCAACACTGACCTTTGTGGGTTTCTCAAACACTGTAAGCTCCTTTCCCATCCCATCATCTACCCCAGGGCCTGACCTCATAGCTTCCTCAACACGGAATGCTCTCTGGTTCCTATTCATTGACACCCTGTTACCTACACCCTAAATTCTGGACAACCCCCACTCAGGCTAGAGGTTTACCACTTAGATGCCTTCTCTCGAGAAAGCTTTCCCTGGTTGTTCTCATGACCTTCTCATCCCAGACCAGAGTAGGACTCCCAGTCCTCTATCACAGCCATCCCTCATTCCAGTTTTCCAAGGACTTGGAGTAAATCCCACATCTTCACTATGCTTTCAGATACCTACTGTGTTCACCATAGTACTACACACAGCACAGTGCCTGGAACCCATAGAGAACACTGAATCCATGAATTCCAAGATCATTTATTCATTCATTCATTGGTAAGGCAAATAATGTTATTACAATTGAAGGTCAAAGAAGAGTTTGGCAGATTTATGATGCAAAATTTGCTGGGAAGTCACAAGAGATGTGGGCCTATGACATAAATTGAAGCAATGAGGCACAGAAAACATCCTAATCGAGTGGAGAAGACAGCCAAAAACAATACCATGGAGTAGGATACAAGACCCCAAAGCTATAAAATAAATCTGGCTACATAAAGAAATTGAGTTTTCTGCAGGGAAAAGGCTAACATTCTAATGGGGGAAGTATTTGCAACATGTAACAGAACACTGATTTCCATACTATATAAAAAGCCAATAGAAACCAGTAAGACAAACCCGACAACACTGACAAATGGGCAAACAACTAAGAGATTAGGAAAGAATACAAGATGACTTTAATCGTGTGAAAATGTCCAACCTCAAGCACAGGAAGTCACATGAGGTATCATTTTTATCAAGCGGACTGGCCAATATTAAAAAGCATGCTACTGTGCTGTGCCAGTAAGAGGTCAGGAAACCAGTCCTCATACACACTGTCGATGAGACCATTACTTCTTCTTTGGAGGACAGTTTGGCAGTATCCAATGAAGAATGAACATATCCTCTGACCCAACCATCCCACAGATGTATGCACACTTAGGTATGAGTAAATGTTTTTCTACCTACAGCACTGGCTGAAACAGTAAGACGAAAAGGTAAACATCAGTGGACGGGAAGCTAGTTGAGAAATCCAGGGGAATCTAACACTGCAGTTCATGAATGAGGTCGATCTATACAAATTGATAAAAAAAAAAAAATGCTTACAAAGTTAATAGAAGCCTATTAGAGCACTTCGTGTCCAGGATGGAAAAAGGCAGCCAAGGTAAATCAAGGTAATGACTGCTATTATTTCGGAAGTAGTCGGTGCATGCAAGAGGAGGAGACACGCTAACACAGACGGGTCTTCAGGAAGAGACCTTGATTACTAGGAGACAGAGGTTGGACAGAGAACTTTCCACTCCATACCTCTCTCTACTGTTGGACGTTTTCACCCCATGTATAATTTACCTTGGTGAAAATTAAACAGCAAAGGAGGAAAGATGAACCTGAAGTACAAGTTTCTGAGGAGGGAAGAGAAACTAAACAGGAGACCAGAGTCACTCAGGCTTCAAGTAACCAGGGCCCAAACTACCAGTAGGAGAAAATATCCCTCACAACAGAACCAGGGCCCGTAGGTACAGAAGCCATCCTTGAGCAAAGACCCTGGTGGCAACCTTGACTTAACAGCAGAACACCCAACCCACCCCATGTGTGGAACCCCCGCAAGCAGGTAACACTGAGTCTGGAAGCAAGAGGACTGGGCAGAAAATGTAAATAGCTCAGCTTGGTAATACCAAGACTGGAAATGGAGGGTGTGCCCTCAGAGAACTGCCTTGGTGACAGTCACCGGTACAGGACAGGTGCCCTATGGATCTCAGGCCCTTTTAAGTTCTAGAATTTGGAGGCATCAGACCTCCTGGAGTACAAATAAAGATCAGCCTGGAGAGTTACCAAAACCTTGGAGATGATTTAATCAAGATAGAATGAGAAGTTACAAATCAGAAAGCCTTAGGCTTCTGCATCAAAATTATCCCCTGGGCCCACCATGGCCAACAGCCACAGGTGACAGTCTCTGAATGACTTGCCCAGGCCACAGCCTTGGGACGGCTGCAGTCTTTTCCTTCAAAAAACAAAAACAAAAACCACCACTCTTGATCCCTGAAGTTAAGCCCGCAGTACCAGGTGGGGACATGGAGTTCCTCAGCCTGGGAGTACACAGCGAGCCACTTCTGTCCCTCTATCTGGGGCCTGTTTCCCACCGCCTCTTTTGACAGAACGATCTGAAAATAGAAACCAAGTGACATAAGCTGTGGTCTATTTCAGCAATTATGTCACACACATCTGGACGAGAACTCCCAAATGCCTGCCCGGCAAAGGTTTCTCCTTGGTGCAGAGTGAAACAGACCCCAGACGCTTCCCTCCCCCGGTCAGCTGTGGGAGCGATTCCCAGAGTCAGCAAGTCTCCTTGGGAGTCCAAGAGTTGGATACACACATTCTAGTGAACAAGCCAAAGGAACTTACTCATTTCAGTCAGCTAGCCAAGTACTAGTTTTAAATACAAGCATTTAAAGGCCCTAAACCACGTCTAATGAGTTGCCAGTAACACGGTGAGAGCTCAGTTGAGCACCTCCTGCACTTTCCCAGCCTCTAAGAACCTCAACCCAAGACATTTCAAAGTAAAATGAAGACCGGTAACACACATCAGCACAACTGTTTTCAAAGTGCTCTTGCACGTGGACATGTGGTATACAAACGCGGGATCCACAGGCTTCCAGCCCAACAGGAATGTGGCTGAAGCATGGTATACAGCAGGCACTCAGTAAATGGTGGGAAAAGGGGTCAAACTAGTTGATCACTGTAGAAAATGTGAGTTTTCCAGAAACATGAGGAGGCAGAAGACAAGCAGGTCATTCCCATTTTCACGCAGCATGGTTCGATTATAAAAGGAACTAAGAGCTTCACAGTGGGTCCTCACCCTCCACAGCTCCCGAAGGTCCTTTAGAGATTAGTTTTCCCCCTCCCGTCACACAAAGTCATTTTCTCTTCAAAGGGAGCATTATTTTCCCTATCAGGTTGATTGTCCTTTACCAAATACTGTCTTACGGTAAGTCTAATGAGGACACTATTTAAAAACCACTTTCACACACAAACAGGGAACGCATATGGCCCAGCTGGTACAACACCAGAAGGAAGCCTTACCACTATGCAGAATCAACAAGTGATTTCGTTATCGGGTCCCTTCCTGAGGGTACTCCCTGAGTGTGGCGCCCGTCCCCCAGCAACGGATGGGTTAGGGGCCACACCCAAGGCCCAGGAGAATTCACCTACTGGCCACTCCTATCTCTGACATTTTGTTCAGGAGAGATGAAATCCAACCAACAGTCACACTAAAACCAGCAAGGGGCGTAGAACTGCCTATGCTTAAGCTTCAGGTCTTCCAGTTCAAATACTTTACTTATTTCAGGACCAACTGATGCAATTTTCCCGTTCTCCCCTTGGAACAGTTTTCCCTCAACAGGGAAAACTTTAAAAAAGCTGCATAAATCTCTATTTGCCAAGTTCTATACACTCCTTCAATGTCCAACCTCAAACCCAACTCAAGCCACTTGTCGATGTTTGGTTTCAAAATTCCAGACTCTGAGACCACATGGGGTCCTTCTGGGCACAAACCCTGGGAAACCAAACACAAGTGGTACAGTCAGACCTGTGGTAACTCAACCCCAGAGGGGCTGTTCTGGTATCCTGGGGATAAGTCACATGTTTCAATTGTCTAATTATGTCATTATCTAGCTTTGGAGTTTAACATGTCATCAGGGTGTAGTCAAATTACATCCACAAATATGTAGAGGGGACTGTTGGGCTTAATTAGGTGTTCACCTCTGGGGCTATGCTGTTCTGATCTCAGACGCAAAGCCTAATGCTATTGAACAAGGTCTTTCATGTAGATCCACATATACAGAAGCCTATTTCCCTCCTCCCAAGGGGGAAAAAACTGCACACACACTGCCATATGTCCCCTCAAGCTGGTGACCAGGACTCTAGGAGACTCTGGGTTGGACACGGTTCTCTGCTTAAACCCAAGGAACCCCACAGAGGGAAAGGAGTTGTTTTCCCTCAGGCCTTACCGCCTGGGCCTTGAGGGTCAAGAGGCAGCTTAAGGCCATTACTTCTCAACCAGATCCCAGAAAAAAGTGCCCAATCTCTTAGCTCCTGCCTTATGCTTGATAAATCCAAATCACCATGATTTTGGTTAAAAAATGTTTTTCTTTCTTTTTTTTTTTGGTTCCCCCTGTTTTTTAACTTTTCTCATCTCCTCCAGGAAGACTTTGAGACTTCTAGACCCAAATGAGTTCTCCAATGACTAAAATGGATTATTACTCAGTAACTGTCTCAAGCAGCTTACCCTGAATTATTCATGCTCCTACATTATCTCAAGATTGTTTCCTCTAGCAGTCTCACTGATTGACTCTAAGTATTGAGCCATGTTTTATACCTTGTTCAGGATCCCCAGGGGATTACATAGAATGCAGGGCACCAGGGGATGCTCAACAAGATACTTCCAGTATAGCTGACTAAGTCTCAAACATTGGAGATGGGTTCTCTTCTGGGCACACATGAACTCCTGCAGAAGTAAAGCCATCATGTCCAAAAATGTGGGTGTAAATCATTAACTCAAACAAGCACTAAACTTCCCAAAACAAATTGCTATCCCCCCAAAATCCACATTAGGTGCCTTTTTTAGGACAGACACATTAGGAAAGATATAACAGCCAAGGTACTGTATTGAGACTGATATCCTCTAAGCAGGGTGAGTTTGAAGATTTTATTTATTTATTTGACAGAGAGAGAGAGAGATCACGAGTAGGCAGAGAGGCAGGCAGAGAGAGAGAGGAGGAAGCAGGCTCCCCGCTGAGCAGAGAGCCCAATATGGGGCTTGATCCTAGGACCCTGTGATCATGACCTGAGCCGAAGGCAGAGGCTTAACCCACTGAGCCACCCAGGCGCCCAAGCAGGGTGAGTTTGGACAGGCAACAGCAGTTGTGGAGTTGGTCTTGCTAGTTACTTTCTAGACTTTGAATTGAACCACGAATAACTCAGGAAGACAGACACACTATTTTCAGACTCTTATAAATTTGCTTTCTACTGGAGACAAAATAGTTGTTTAACCCTCCAGACAATGTTACATTCCGAAGTCCAACCTAAATCCGTGCTTATACTACAAGTCTAATCAAAGTGTTCAGAATATGTAAACATAGTCACCAAGACCTGTTTTTTAACTTGCAGCCTTCTACGGAGCTCAAAGACGACTAGAGCAAGTTAGCCTTTTAAAATCATTAAATTTGAGCAATCATAAAATCAAAACCTAGTGTTTTTTTTTTTAACAGGTTTCAGGAAATTTCTGCATTTATATTAATTTTGTAAAAATCCTAACCAGTAACCTTAAATGAGTCACTTATTAAATAAATGAAGATACTTCTCAGGAAAGTTTCAGAATCATGCACCTGAATCATCCTTGTCAAGGAATTTGAACAGAGGGGCAAACACTTCACCATTTAATTATATTTGCTCCTGGAGTGTTTTTGATGTTTCTGATATTGCTGTGCACAGAGTTTAGGAATTCACAGTTAAAATACAAATGAAACAGCTTTCTTTTTCTATCTTCTCTGAAAAAATCCCTGTAAAGACACTAACCACAGAGCAGTTCCCTCAATGAACTAGGAATCTGGCATAGCCAAACAATTAAAAGAAGTAACTCAACCCTAGACAGTCTAGATAGTATGAGTATGATGGGGGGGAGGGGGAGACTTCTTAATTAAGTCACACTTGCCAGAAACTACAACACAGGATCAGCTGTAAGCTATCATAACACATGTGGTTCTTATAAACTTTAAGATTTTAGATCTTTCAAGCTAAAGGGAAGGGTTCAGGCATTTTCACAAACCACTGGATTAGTCTGTCTTCCTAGCTTCCTAGTACAACCAGTTTAGATAGGTCACGTGAAACCATCATGCCCACACAGTCCTCCCCTACTTGGGTCTCCCAGGCAACTTCTCTACCCTCTAGTCCCATCACAGATCACCATGTGCCAGAATGGATGCTTAGGACTCCTGCTGATCCTCAGGCCAGAATATCATGGACAGCCTGGCACCCTGTCAAAATTAAGAAGCTATCCCAGGGCCAAAAGTCAGACACGAGTCTCCCCCTTAGAAGCTTTAAAGATTAAAAAAAAATTTTTTTTTTTTTTTTAATTAAAAAAATAAAGAAAAGGAGGTTGGGGGAGGGCACCTAGGTGGTTCAGTGGGTTAAGCATCCAACTCTTGATTTTGGCTCAGGTCGTGATCTCAGGGTTGGAAGACAGGGCCTTGGGCTGAGCTCAGCACCAAGTGTAGAACCTGCCTAAGATTCCTTCTCTCCTCCCTCTGCTCCCCCTGACTTCCCCACCCCACTCGCATACATGCTAAAAAAAAAAACAAAAAATGGGGGGGGCAGTCCTGTGAAAAAAGGGATAGAGAAAACATGATTATGCACACAAAAATATTATTCATCTATCAAAAAGGAAATCTTGCTATTTTTCACAGCAAGGACAGAACTTTGAGGGCATTATGCCAAGTGAACTAAGAGAAAGGCAAATACTGTATGATCTCACTTCTATGTGGAATCTCAAACATACACAACACCCTCATCAATACAGAAAACAGATTTTGATTGCCACAGGCAGAGGTGTGAGGGTGTGGGTGAAATGGTTGAAGGTCAAAGGGTACAAACCTCTAGCTATAAAATAATTAAGTCATGAGGATGTTAACATCCAGCATGGTGACTACAGTTAATAATCCTGTATTGTATATTTGACAGCTGCTAAGAGTAGATCTTAAAAATTCTCATTATAAGAGAAAAACTGTAGTGATAAGTGGTAATTAGTTACCGTGATCATTTCACAATACAAATATCAAATCATTGTTACACATCTGAAACTAACAATGTTGTCAATTATACTTTAAGTTTAAAAAAAACAAAAACAGGGACGCCTGGGTGGCTCAGTTGGTTAAGCAGCTGCCTTCGGCTCAGGTCATGATCCCAGCGTCCTGGGATCGAGTCCCACATCGGGCTCCTTGCTCCGCAGGGAGCCTGCTTCTCCCTCTGACTCTGCCTTCCACTCTGTCTGCCTGTGCTCGCTCTCACTCTCTCTCTCTTACAAATAAATAAATAAAAAATCTTTAAAAAATAAATAAATAAATAAATAAAATTAAAAAACAAAAACAAACCAAAAAAAACCCCACTGGCATCCAACTTCAAATCATTTAGGAATCATGCTGGGGAGTCTCAAGTATCCCAGTAAGTAATTAAGGGTCTAAAAAAATACCCCACAAACATTAGAAGGTAAAAGTAAAAACAGGGTTCTAGATCACACTCCAGAAGGCTTTGGTTCAGTGAACCCAGGTGGGTTTCAGAAGTCTGCATTTTCAGAGCTCCCTGAGTTGATTCTTAAAGATTAGCCAGGATCAGGAATCCATGCATACCAAATTCCTATCACTAATAAAAAGGACACATTATAACCTTACCTCCAAGACACAGGTGCACTCAGCATTCCTATACTTGCAACTTAACACAGGACATAGGACACCTAGCACATTCATCAACAGACCACCACCTTTCCCGGAGGTCCTTGCCAGGTTTCAAATGCCATCCTTTGAGAGAAATTAGCACAGATGACTTTTAAAAAGAACTTTAACTTTTCTCAAAAGTATTCCCCACATTCAGAAGTGGGAAAGAACCTCAAGAGATTCTCCTGTGAATATGAAAAGCCAAACTTAACCTACCCTGGATAGAGAGGGCAAGGGATACAATTGCCCCTAAAATGGCCAATGACCAAGGGAGGTTGGCCTCCTGTACTTTCTTCCTTGATCCATGTTTACAATCCTGCCCCTCCTGTTGTTCAACTCTAAAGCACAAACCTTAGGACTACACTAAACACAGACCACAGAAACCAAGTAAAGAAGGAAATGTCTTTGTATCCATGAAGACAGACAAAATGCATGTTTTGTCTATAACCTTCACTGTTCACAATAACCACAATGGAGTTGCGAACCATCTTGAGTTAAAGCCACCACAGCCCAATGGGATTCCATCTGTGCCCATCCACCTAGTTCCTGAAATCTGTAAAAATGCCCCTCCACCTAGGAAGGGTAATGTGTATGAACTGAACTTTGTCTTCTAAGAAATCAATGCTCAATGCATGTCCCATGTTTTCTTTGCAACAGGCAGTAAAAATAATCTGAAGAAACCAGAGACCATCAGAATGGGCCTGGAGGCAAGGGGAAGAAGGGTGGGGATGAACATTCCAGAAAAGGAGGCTGAGGGTCCTGACAGCTCTCCCACTTGTGGGTCCCAGGGATCTGCTCTTCCAAAAGGCAAGCTCATGCTGCAATGAGGGACAACACCCACGTCAGTCATCCTACAGAGGCTGATTATTACCTTCTGAGGATCCACCACAGGGCAAGGCCCTAGGAACGACTGTCAGAGAGAGCTTTGAGGCAAGCAACTGACAATATTTACGTTTAAAGGGCAATGGTGAGGGTGGGCTCCATTATATGGAGCGAGGGAGAATTCCCAAGGAAAGAGCCCCAAAGCCAAAATCAGTTGCCCACGATAGCTGGCCAGTTCCAGGGAGTGGGAGAGGAAGTTGCCAGTATGTGGGCAGAGAGGCAGGGCTCACTAGGGTTCCGGATCCCAAGGGTGTTGTCCAGAAATTGTGGAAAGGCCAGAAATCTTGAAGGGCTGGTTGGACTCGATCTGCAGGTCATAGCACATCCTCCTGACCTTTCCTGGGGAATAAAGCGGGACAGCTGAGGGAAGCGGCAGGGTCTTTGGGTACATGAATGTTGTGCTAAGGGGGCACCACTGGAGGGTTTCTATTGTAAAAGAGCCCCAAATGCTTGGTATGGACTTGTAATTCAGCTACATTACAAAAAAAAAAAAAAAAAAAAAGAATGTAGGACATAAACATGAATAAAGGAATCAAGACTTGTTTTCTAGATGCAGCAGGATGTTTTTCTCCATAAAGACTGCATAAGCAGGGGCGCCTGGGTGGCTCAGTGGGTTAAAGCCTCTGCCTTCGGCTCAGGTCATGATCCCAGGGTCCTGGGATCGAGCCCCACATCGGGCTCTCTGCTCAGCGGGGAGCCTGCTTCCTCCTCTCTCTCTCTCTCTGCCTACTTGTGATCTCTCTCAAATAAATAAATAAAATCTTTAAAAAAAAAAAAAAAGACTGCATAAGCAATAATAAAGAAAGTCCATGTTCAACAGCAACACTGAGTCCAGGACAGGGAATACAGTGAACTCCCACAAACAGACCCACACCTGTTACACTAAGACTCCCCAGACCATTACCTCTCTCCTGGAAGTCTACCACTGATCTTGCTGACAAGACTTATAGCTTCCACTAGAACGTGTTCACTGTGCTTGGAACAAAAGGAAAGTCACTGTTTAATTCAAAGTTCTCCACTAAGGCGATTCTGGAAGCCTGGAGACCTGTGATCGCCTCGTACAGGGGAGAAGACTGCTACTACCTACTAGTGGCAGAGGGCACAGACACTGCTCAACATCTACAGCGTGCAGGACAGACTCTCGCCCAGATGGAATTCATCAGCCCCAAATGCCAACTCTACCAAGGTTGAGAAACCGCAGGTGAAATCAGATTGATTTAATAAGACTGGCAGCAAGTGGCTCAGAGTGAGCAATGTGACAGTCACCTGTGGACAACCGAGGCACTCAGCCTTGGCACTCACAGGGCTGGGCCTACTGTGGATGGGACGGAGGCAAGAATGCCAGGCTGATCACACCTACCGGTACCCAGTTTCATGGCCACGTTCTGCCCAACTCTGACCCTGACTTTCCCTTCTGCTATCTCTTCCTGCCACCTTCAACTCCCACCTGAGGGGGTCACCCCAAGTCACTCAAGAAGTGCTCTCTCAGAATGGGAACTACAGCAAGGCCAAGGTATTAGAAGCCTGACCAAGAAGAATGAAAGTAAGGTAATCTCATACAGACAGAACTTGTTGATGACCCTGGTCATAAATCTGAGCAGGGCCTACAAATTGTCCTCACCCCCACAGTTCCAGGGAGACACATTATCGCAGCCTTCCTCTTCAGACCTCAAATTCCTAACACTCGCCAGCTACAGCAGGCTCTCAAACACAGACCTCAAGATCAACACACACAGACCTCTCCCCTCTCCACCCAGACTCTGCCCAGGGAAGCATCCAAGCCCACAGCTGTGGGCCCTTAACACTTCCAATCACTCACAAGTGCCCTGTGCCCTGCCTTATAAAAAGCCCTCAGAACCAGCCCCCCCCACTCCCCCTTCCAGCCCTTTTGCCACCATTACTCTGAGTCCCCATCATTTCTCACCTCTGTGGTGCCAACACCTCCAGAGCAAAGCTTTTCAAACATTCTCGGAAAGCTACAAAGAGGCGGTATCTCAGAGGCTTGTTGCAAATGCAGATTTAGTAGCTCAAGGTGGGGCAAAAGAATCTGCCATTTACCAAATACATAAAGTGGTTCTGACCCAGATACTCAGAGACCACACTGGGCCCAGCCAACTTCAGATTCTCAACCCCTAGAGAGCTGGCCCTGTAGTCAGTTCTGGGTCTCCCACCCTCATCAGAAGGCAGACCTTTCCAGAAAGCATTGACTGAATGGGGGGTGGGGGTAGAGAGCCAACAACACCCAGACGCCAACATGAAGCTACAGACCAACTGGAAATCACAGAAGAAAGAACTGAGCGGCCAGCTTGCCTCCAGCCTCCGCTGCCCAGTGATGCCAGCAATCTCACTAGGAGTGACTGGAGGCAAGTTTCTCCATTTGAGGCTTAGTCCCCATGACCACAGAATTCTCCAGCCAGTCTAGGCTGAGGTGTATCTAGATCTGAAAGGCTCTTGTCCCACATTTTCCTCCCGTCCCAATCCTGGCCCACAGCTGGTGTCCTGCTCTCTCCTGAGCCAACCCACTTCCCCTTCCGGTCCAAGCCAAGGTGGTAGCGTGCATGCCCAGCTCCCAGACTAGCTCAGAGGCCCCAGGAAGGCAGCAGCAGCTTTGTTCCTCTGTACCACCCAAGGGATCTACCTAAGAAGCACAATTAAAGGGAGACAGGGAAGGAAAGGTGAAAACATTTCAGGGTGTGCCTTTGGCCCACTTTAAACCATCACACAGCACTTGGCAGGCCCACAGAAAGGCATGGAAAGAGCATGCGAGTGACACCAAGAGTCACCTGTAACACCTCACAGTGCAGCGTCCTCAGGGCCCAGGGTCCTACAACAGATGCTCCCATATACATGGACCTGGCTGGACTGTGTTTTCCTGAAAGCTTTGCAAGCACTGGAGAAAGGCAGTTCCCAGAACAAATTCTCCTCCTCTCACCCAGGGAGGAGGTAGTTAACTGGTCAAGAGACAGGAGGGGAACCTGAAGACACAAACAAAAGGCTGGGGGCTGCTGAGGTCTCCCCACAAGTCGGGGCTAAAGGCTCTCCATGAACAGTACTTCACCAGATGTGGGGTGAGACGTTCTCCTCAAAACCATGAGGCCAAAGTAACTGCAGCAGCTGTGACTATGAGCAATGGAGCCGAAGCTACACAGCGGGTGAGAACCACTGAGGGCAGGCAGGCCAGCCACCCAGCCCTGGTGTGGCACTCTCGTGAGGCTGGATTAAATCCATGAGGGACAACCCAATGCAAAAATTCCCACCACTTATGCAACAAAGCACAAATTGTTGTCTTATCCCTGGAGAAAGCCAAAGCTCTTCTCCCTCAACTACCGTATTAATGGTTGTAAGACCTGTATTTTGGTCTCCACCAATTCTCTTGGGGAACAGCCCTTGTGAAATCCAACCCTTCCCTAGAAACACACACCCACTCCCAGGGATGCAAAGAAGGGTCTGTCTCCTAACCATATCCTACTGAAGTCATGGCCACTTACCACTGGCTGTGGGGTGGGCCCCAGGGGATTTACTAGCTGCCCCGGAGACACACATCCCCACCAGAGGCTCAGAGAATTCAAGCCTCAGCATTCCCCTCTGCCCCACCTGCCACATCCGCAACTACACTGTAGAATTGCCTGGGGCTCTTTTAAGATAAACAGGAATGCCAGGGCTGCAGGAGTTACTGATTAAACTGGCCTCAGGCAGGGCACAGGTACTGCGGTGGTTTAGAAGCTCCCAGGTGAGCCTAATAGGCAGTCAAAACTAAGACTCACTGGCTGATCCCCAGGAGGAAGCCAGCTGGAGCAGCACAGGAGCAGACCACCACTGGTGCGGCTGGTCCAAGGGCAGCTCCCCCGCCATCGGGCGCCAGCATGAGTCCCGCAGACCTTTTCAAGAAGGGCAGGACCAGGGCACCTGGATGGCTCAGTCGGTTAAGCGTCTACCTTCAACTAAGCCCATGATCCCAGAGTCCTGGGATCGAGCCCCATCTGGAGCTCCCTGCTCAGCAGGGGGCCTGTTTCTCCCTCTCCCCTTGCTTGTGTTCCCTCTCTCGCTGTCTCTCTGTCAAATAAATAAAACTAAAAAAAAGGGGGGCGCCTGGGTGGCTCAGTGGGTTAAGCCACTGCCTTTGGCTCAGGTCATGATCTCAGGGTCCTGGGATCGAGTCCCGCATCGGGCTCTCTGCTCAGCAGGGAGCCTGCTTCCTCCTCTCTCTCTCTCTGCCTGCCTCTCTGCCTACTTGTGATCTGTCAAATAAATAAATAAAATCTTAAAAAAAAAAAAACTTATAAAAAAAAAAAAAAGAAAGAAAGAAAGACGGCAGGACGAAGCCCGCTGATGCCTTCACCCCACCCTACAGCTTCCCATCCACCTCCCCTTCTTAGAGCCACACATATAAATCTAGTCACCTCCCTGAGGGGAAGCCTAATCCAAGCTACAAGTGGGGAAATACAGAGCACAGCAAATCAGGACAGAAACTCAAAAGCAGGCTCCCAAAACTCCCAGTCTCCAGCATCTTTAGGTTTAAGGGAGACAGTCCTTAAGCATGTACTCCATGCCAGGCTAAGTGACTTCCATGCTCATGCAGGGAATGCGTTCTCCTTTAATCCCAGCATAACCCACTAAGCCTGTTACAGGTATTATCCCCATTTTACAGATGAGCAAAGCCAGGCATAGCCTCTTAAGAATTTATCCAATGTCTCACAGAAAATAGTGTCTGTAGAACCAGGACTGGAATCCAGCTGGTAGTGCTCCAAGCCTTTGCTTCTAACCGCTCTGCTGCTAAGATAATCTCATCTTGTTATAATTAACATCGAGTTCAGCTCTGACAGAGAGGGAACATTACCAAGTGGAAGCAGAGTTCATTAAAGCCCCGAATTTGAGATCTTAAAAAAAATCAATTTCATCAGTGTAGATAGAGAAAACCTGATTCTTACTGACAGTTCGTGTGGGAAAGATTTGCAGTTTCAGGGACCATCCATTTATTCATTCACGTTTGCAGGGTACCTCTTGCAGGTCAGGAACAGGGCTGGGTGCTGGTGACAAGGAGACACAGGCTATACCCTCTGGGTGACCTTCTAAGACCTACTGTCACCCTGGGCTGCCTTAGGACAACCTTCTCCGCTTTCTTGAGAGAGAGGCCACATATCCATGAGACTCTTCACCAGGCAGACGACCAGGGAGGCCTCTGAGGATAGCTGATTGTGGGCTTGTCTGACCGGCTGCATGGTGATTTGACATTGGTTTTGTTTTATTTATTTATTTATTTATTTATTTATTTTTAAAGATTTTATTTATCCATTTGACAGACAGAGATCACAAGTAGGCAGAGAGACAGGCAGAGAGAGAGGAAGGGAAGCAGGCTCCCCGCTGAGCAGAGAGCCCAATGTGGGGTTCGATCCCAGGACCCTGAGATCATGACCTGAGCCGAAGGCAGAGGCTTAACCCACTGAACCACCCGGGTGCCACTTTGATATTGGTTTTAAAGAGCGGCACCCACACTCAACTCCGGACCCTCTAAATTAGTCTCTAGGAGTAGGTCCAGGCTCTGCCAGCGTGTAAGTTTCTATGGCTGAGTTGAGAACTAATTTCTCAGCCAGGCTTGAAAAACCAATGGCCACAGATGAAAAAGGAGAAAAATCCAGAAACCACATATGAGTCACTGAAGATGGCTGAATAAAAGCAATTATCTGTAGCCTGGATGACAGCATGAAGGATAGGAGTGGGACATGGGGCTTCTCTGTGGAAGGCATTTCTCTAACGCTGGGTGGTGCCAGGGGACGGGACTGCCAAGGGCAGGCAACAGTAAGAGGGCAACAACAACCCACAAGAGAAGGAAGTCCTGGTACTTTGAATTTGGAGACCTCCAGGACGTCTCAACTCTGGGTGTCAATCTCTGAAAAGCTGCAGGGTCAATGACCTACTGCTCGGATCATTTCAGCGAAGACAATTACCATAATACAGGAAAAATTGCCATTTTTAAAAAGACTTTATTTATTTAGAGTGGGGACAGGCAGAGGGAGATAGAGGATCTCAAACAGACTCCCTGCTAACCACAGAGCCCAACTATGCAGGTCCTTGATCTCACAAACCTGAGATCATGACCTGAGCTGAAATCAAGAGTCAGACCCTGTTTAACCAACTGAGCCACCCAGGCACCCCATGAACTGCTATTTTAAAGTAACAGCAACTACCTGCTTTCAATCTTTTGGACTAGAAATGATCTGGGCCATGCATCCATGAACTGGGTACATTTGGGGGATGAGGAGTTAGAATTCATATCCATGGGCCTCACCTCCATCTCAAACATCTACACTTCAGATAATCATCTCTGATCCAGGTGATGCACGAACTCTACTTTTAGAAACCCCCGGATCACTGAGTCCGATGTAAAGAATGAGCCCCTATGCCCCTCCCTTCCCTGATCGTGGAAGGCAATCACTCCTCCTTCTAAACCTTTAAAATGATCTGTAAATTTCATATGCAAGCTTATGCTATTTTCCTCCCATCTGCAGATACAGGTACAGGTGTAACTGTAACCTGACCCCACCGGCAAAGGGCACTTTCCACCCTTCCCCATCCCCCACACAGGGTGCTCTCTGAATGACAGCCAATTTTTAAAAAACAAGACTGGTTAACCAATTTCATCCAAAGTGACATGAAATTCAATTGAAAATATTTAATCAACTCAAATTTCATGACCCTCTAAAATAAGCATTTAAAAATCTTTTAAATACAATTCAGCTAGTAGCCAGGGTACGTCTCTTGGCCCATGACATCACAGTGAATGGGCTGAACTCTGGACCACGTGGCTTTGAGTACATCTGACTTAAAGTGAGTCAGTCTTTGAAGTTTCCACTTTTACCAGGCTCATTGGTTTTCCTGTTCTTCAAATGGGGGCCTAACAAAAAAAATCAAAATGAATCTAAGTTGGATCAATAAGGGACCTCATAGGGCCTGATGGAGGCCCATCTTTCGGGAAACACAGCTGAGGGACATGAAGTGTCCCTGGAATGGTGGGGAAATAAAGAATGTAAGCTTCCTCCTGGAACAGTACAACCTTTCCAGGAAAGAATGTTCTCTTGGACTTACCCTCAGGAGAACACCGGGATTAAGAGGGGAGGATGCTCCAATGGGACCGTATTTGTAAGTGGCCAGCTCTGCACCTTATGGAAGCAGGCCATGGAGGAAGGCTCCGGAAAGCATCACTCTCTCCAAGAACTTAAGGCACAGCAGCTTCCTTGGGGCCTTCAAGCCAGTTTCAGATACGCTAAAACCTAAGGCAGCAACATCCAATACAAACATAACACGAGCCACATATGTGATTTAAAATTGTCTAGTAGTCACATTTTTTTTTTGACTGTTTATAGTAAAAAAAAAAAAAACAACTTTTTTTTTTTAAAAAGATTTTATTTATTTATTTATTTGTCACAGAGAAAAAGAGAGAGAGAGAAAGCGCATAAGCAGGCAGAGCCGAAGAGAAAAGCAGGCTCCCTGCTGAGCAAGGAGCCTGATGCGGGACTCGATCCCAGGATCCTGGGAGAATGACCCGAGCTGCAGGCAGCAGCTTAACCGACCAAGCTACCCAGGTGTCCCTGTCCCTGAACTTGCTTTTAGAAATGTGTATCATTTAATCCAATATATCCAAAATATTATCATTTCAACCAAAATTTAATCATTATAAAAATCATTAAGGAGGGGTGCCTGGATGGCTCAGTAGGTTAAGCGTCTGACTCATGGTTTCAGCTCAGGTCATGGTCTCTAGATGGGAAGATCCAGCTTGTGTGGGGCTCTGTCCTCAGTGAGGAGGCTGCTTCCCCTCTCTCTCTGCCCTGCCCTCTGCCCCTTCCTTCCATCCCCCACCCTACTCACACACAGACACACACACGCACACTCTTTCTCTCTCTGAGGTAAATAAATCTGTAAAAATATATTTAAAAAATTTTTTAAATCATTAATGGTATATTTCACATTTTTCTTATGCCAAGGCTTTGAAATCTGGTGTGCATTTTACATTTACAGCACACTTCTCAATCTGGATGTTAAATTATCTCTGGAAATACTTGAGCTAAATTTCGATTTCATAACATTTATCGCTGAAAAAGCTGTACCGAAGTTATTCCAAACATGCTTAAAAGTTTCCCAATAACCAAACTGAGAACATGGTTTTAAATTTAAATGAATTAAATAAAATCAGATGCAGTTCCTCAGCCATCCCAGCCACACTTCAGGGGATCAACAGCCCTTTGTGGCCAGTGGCTGCAACAATCAGGTTGAATATGTCTTCTTTCCAAATGGTTCCACACCAAAAGCTTTATTTTCTTAATCATCAGGGGGTAGAACGGCTCTCGATGGACAAAAGCATGAGGGATTTGTTGCTATTACCGTGAATGCTGAAGGGCTTTCTGATTCTCGCAAGCCTATCACTGTAATGTGCTTTTTCAAGGATGAGTGAGAGTCTGCTGGATACAACCAGGGGAGGGGTGGGTTCTCCAAGAAAAAAGTCCTGGAAGCAGAGTCCCCAAGCACCTACTATGGGCCAAGCACCACACTAAAGATAGAATAGCCACTGTCCCATTTGGTCCCCCATCATCTTGGGGGTGACACATCATTAAGTGGATTTAAAACATAAAGAATCCAAGATTGCCCACAATGGGGAACTTGCCCAAGCCCCCACAATTTCCCAGGGAGACCTCTCCTTTTTCAACAGGCCACATCAAGATCCATGGATAGTGGGATGAGGGGAAGTCATGCTATGTCCACTCTACCTTGAATACCAGGTAGAATCCAAGACAGGCCAGAATGTAGGTAACCAAAGATAACAAAGCCAAGTCACTAGAACCACACAGTAGTCTGAAAAATTAAAGTAGATGTAAAAGTGGACCAAAAGGTAAAAGGCAGCACAAGGCCTGATAACCTTAGTTTTTATATTTTTGTCCCGCTAAACTGTGGTGCCACCTCACTCCCACTGGCCCACTGGCATTGTTGCGGCCAAGAGTCAAGTGTTCAGTTTCTTCTGCCAAGGCAGAAGCTTTCCTTAGCTCTAAGTTCACAAACGTCCATCTAGACTGGATTCAGTTCTTCCAAAACCCCAGACACCAGATCTGAGTTTCCCACAGTAGGGCTGAACAGCAGGGAAAACAATTTTCTGATCCCGAAATTGAAGACTAATCAGGTAACTGAAACAACACCCAAGAGGAAATTTCTATACATGAATATCGTCACTTAACTCCATTTTCTAAGGTTTTTCAGGCATTAGAGGAAGTGTAACATGAGGGGTCTGCAAGGCATTGAAAGCTTTGCCACCTACCTACAGGACCAGGCATTCAACTGATTCTGATTGGAGACGGAAAGAACGGACAAAGTTGTGGAAGGAAGCAAGTCAGTGGGAGGGAGGGAGACAAAATGAGTGAGTTTAACTAATTCATAGAAGCAGGGTGAGCCCATATGAAGAGTGAGAATCAGCCAGAACCCCTACCAGCTAAGGGCAAGCTCTGATTCCAGGATACTTAAACCACTCTCACCAGGGTAAAGGAGCAGGTATGTTGAGAAGGTCAAATGCAAATCAAATAAGCCTCTTACCCAGCTACCTAAGAAGCACCTCTTTGAAATACAGTCATCAAGGAAGACAAGGCTCTATCTCCCAATTTCCTGGGAGGGCCAAGGCCTAGCTTTAACCATCACCTTACTAACCATCACCTTACTCCAAATTGCAAGCCAGGATAAATTTAGCAATTTGATCTTGAAGACATGAATATAATGCATTGTATCCACTGAGCTATATAAAAGAATGAGATTTCTTTCCGTCTTTATAATCTCCAGCTTTGTGATGCTTGCAGCAGACTGCCTGTGATGTTCATCACATTCTAGTTCAATGCATAGTCAAAAATAAATTGTTTTCTTTTTCTTTTGCCTTTGTGAAGAAGTGTTCTGGGTTGGGAAAAGATTTTGCTGCTAATTATATTTCCCCAATACGCCTCGAAGAATGACCCTTACCTCGACCCAGACCTGACCTCCCTCAAGTTATTTTTAAGCTGTTTTCAACTAAAAGGGGTATAATTATAGCTTTATGATGAGATTTACCCTATGGACAGGAGAAGGGTCTCCCACAACTCACTAAGATACTACAAGAAAAGATGGAACTTGGTCCTCTGAATGTAGAAGCTTGGGGACAGTCTCTTAGATCAGCCTCCACACACCCCAAATACCACAAATTCCAGGGAAACACTCCCAGCAGGTCACAGAGCCCCTCAGCTGGCTGGTTCCAGCCCTGAGTACCTACCAGGCCCTCAGACAGGAAACCTGGCAGCGACCCTTTCCTCTCCCTCTGGGTGACCCCCATCAGAGAAGGAATCCTGTCTTACTCTGCTCGGTACATTCCCCAGCACACAGCAAGGCATGAATGAATGGAAACCTTTACCTCCCCTCTTCTTCCTCAAAGTCAAAGTCAACACTATCTCAACATTCAGTTTGTTTCAGCTGGAAACATTTGCTCCATAAGAGGAAATGTTTCTCAGAGAGCTGTGTTTCAACTCTTAGAATGAAAAAGTCCTTTTAAGAGAAGAATGCTTATCAAACATTTTTGCCATCACACAGCCAGCATAAACACAGGTGAAAAACATCCGGGCTGTCTTAGCCGTGCCACTTTGCTATGATATCCCTCAGCAGGAAACCTGTCTCTCTGCAAGGCCCTCAGCCAGCTTTGGCATTTCATCCACCTTTTTCTCCCTGAGATCTGTCCATCTCAGTCTATCCCTGACAGGAAAATAACTGTCAAAAGGATACTTAAGAGAAAAAAAAATTTTTTTTTAATTTAATTTAATTTTTTTTTTTTTTTTTTTTGAGAAAAAGTGTTCTTAAATTGACTCCTCAAGTCACAGCCAGAGAGTGTTTTTTGCAGAGCCCAGGCTGAGGTGAGCTGGACTGTCCTATCCATCCAGACAGCAGGGCTGCCTGTCGTTAATTATTACTGAGCCCTAATGGAAATCTAACCTTATTTACCCCAACCACTTGGCCTGGGTTACCAGAACAAGAAGCCAACCCAACGCAGAATACTCTGGGAAATGACTCACCAGCATGTCATCCAAACAGCTTTTGCTGCTTATAAACTGTATAGCAGTGCTTCTCAAATCTTGGTGTGCATTAGAACATCCTAAAGAACTTATTCCAATCTGTATTCCTAGGGCCCAGCTCCAGAGTTATGATTCAGTATGTGGGGGTGGGGGTACAGCTGCCTTTCTCTCAAGTTCCCGGGTGATACTGAGGCCTTGGGTCCCAAGAGCACACTTTGAGAAACTTGATGAATGGAGCACCTCAGCCACTCGTTAAAGGAAAGCGCCAGGTCCTGGCTTCTCGGACTGAAAGCGGCAAGGCCAAGCCCAATGGTTCTCAAACCTAATTCCCACAGAGTACTGCTATTCTATCACTGAAATCAAAGCACGGGATTTCTCTCCAGTTTTCAAAGCAAATTAAACCTCTGACACCACTGAGTGCTTGTTTCTATTATAATCTAAAAGCATTTAATTTCTCAACAAATTATGTCTTTTGTTGAGACCTTATTGAGTTCAACCAATGTGACATATTAGTAAGAAGCAGCTGTATGGCCTAGTTGACACAGCCAACACAACATGGAAGAACAAGGAAATGCAGAACACTTGGCCTCTGGCTCAAATCCGACCTTCCTAAGGCGCCCCCTTTGACCACCACAGCCGGATGCCCTGATCACCATAACATGCCCCTGGGCTGCCAGACCAAAGAAGGGCTTCATTGTGTTCAAAACTCAACCTCCTGGACAACCGAAGATGGGTACACACATTAAATTATTTTAAACCAAGGCAATGTGTAATCCACTGCTATACCATGTGGCAGAAACAATTACAGGCTTCTGATTTTCCACACAAGCAATTAGGCATCACAGGATGGGCTACATCCTCTCTCCCCGTGCCTCTGTGCTGGAGCCCATTAGGGTCCCCCACTTGAGCTAAAAAGTCTTTGTCAAGTTTCAGCCTGCCCACAGTTTAATTTTAAAAATTTAATATGCATCTGTCCCTGGGGGCCTTGGCAAGAGCATATAAATCCATGCCCTGACTTTGAACACAAACCTTCTGCCCGTGTCCAGTGCAGAGATCTCCCTTGTCCTGGGTGCTATAGATCATCTGAGTGGCACTTTGTGCCACGAGAAACTGCCTGGTATAGCATCCACAAAGACAGGGATATTTTCCAGCTTGTGATTCTTCTTTCCTGACCTTTATGTGTAAGGTGGGGTAGCAAATGAAACCAGCAGATTAAAATGGCCTATTCCATTAAAACAAAACAAAACAAAAAAGCAAAAAACAAAACATTATGCTAGTTTTAAAGACGGGGGGGGGGGGGGGGGGCGGCGGAAGAGCCAGCACATCTGGATCCAATTATTGTAAAGTTTCATAGTCTTAGGATCTTCTCTCCCAAAAGCAGCAGGACACAAGGACAATGCAGAGGACAAACCAAGATCCCTCCATCCTGCCCCAGGCTTTGCCACCAGCCCAATGTGTGACCTTGGGCAGAGTTCCTGACTGCTTCAGGGCTCAGTTTCCTAGACAGTCTTCCAGGCCACAACACCAGTACTAACTGGTAATAGGATTCAAGTGTTGATGAATTCATAAGGACCCTCACTTTTCCGCTTGATTGTATATGCAAGGATTGCAATTCTCCTGGGAGGAGACACAGCCATTGTTCCTTTCTCTGCAGGGCCTGCCATTCCCCTATTTGTCTCCTCCCTGTCCTCCCCTCTCCCAAGCCTGGAGGCCAGTCTACTCCCCAAAGTCAGCTTCTCCTCCAGAGGAGTTTCCCCCGAACTGGCACTGAGCTCTCCCTGACTATAATGTCTAGCACAGCAGGACTTTAGTTCCTCAAATAAGCTTCTAATTGTCTTTTCGGAAATGTGTGTGGACGCTTATTTCAAGCCATTTGGCAAGTGCCTTGGAGGGTATTTGCTCTAACGTTGTGCTTGGAGAGGGAGGATTTAAGAGTCTGGAGCAGCATTAGAAAAACTGCACTCCGGCTGATCTTTCCTTGGATGGAGATAAAACAACTTTTTCAGGCACCCACCATGGGTCTGATGCAAAACCCCACAGGTCTCCAAAACTTACAATCACAGACTTTTACACTTGGACCTCAGTCTTCTCCCTGGGGCAGTAAGAAGGTGTTCTGACAGGGTTAATGGAGGCCAAGAATTATGACACATTGGGCAGTCCCCGCAGCACTCTCCTGTCCCCAGGCATCATTCTTCCCAGATGCAATATTAACAGGACAGCAAAGGCTCCTGACAGCTGGCTGGAGACAGGCCCTGAGTCAGTAAGAACTGGGGTTGGAGGATGTGGGATCAGCATTCAATCTGGAGTCAGAAAAGAGTTCAAATCCCTGGCCTACTACCACCTCCCTGGTTTAAAATGTTAACAGGTGTCCCTGCCCTCTACACAAGCCCTAATTTTCCCCAAATTTATTGTGTGTGCACATTCCCCCTCGGGTCTTATTAATATGCTGATTCTGAGTCAGCAGATCTGGGCAGGGCCTGAGAGTCTCAACAAGTTCCCAGGTGGAACGGATGTTGCTGGTCCATGAACCAACTTTAAACAGCAGGGACAAGATTTACGATCCAAGCCAGTGTTTCCCAAACACCCCTGCTAAGAATCACAAAAGTAATTAATGCACAAATCCCAGAGCCCCAACCCAGATGGGTGCAGGCCTGGTGGACGAGAAATTTAACAAGTGCTTGGGTCAGTCTTATTGTCAGAGAAGTTTGGGGAAGCCCGGTCTAACTCATCTGCATCTCTCACAGCCTCTGGAAGCCCTCGCTTCCTATCTGTTGTTCTCTCCAGCTAAGGTTCCATAAAGTATACTAACCTAGCTCCTGCTTCTAGGGGTCCCTGTAGACACACTGAGAGAACTGACAGTTCTCCCAAATTTTCCCGAGTCCTGGTACTTGTAGAAAAGGACCATCCTTTTTGTGTTTTTAAAGATTTTATTTATTTATTTGACAGAGAGAGAGAGACAGAGTGAGAGAAGGAATACCAGCAGGGAGAGTGGGAGAGGGAGAGAGAGAAGCAGGCTCCCAGGAGCCGAATGCGGGGCTGGTTCCCAGGACCCTGGAATCATGACCTGAGCAGAAGGCAGATGCTTAGTGACTGAGCCACCCGGGTGCCACGAAAAGGACCATCTTTGTAGGGCCTGAGTTCTGGCAGCCCCCGAGGGGCTGAGGGAAGACTGAGGGTACCACTACGTCCACATATCTCTAAACCATAATTCTGTTCCCCGACTAGAAAGCTCTGCTCCCACCTCAACATCAGTCAATGCGCAAAACCAACCAGCCCGGCCCTCTAACACATCTCCCCATTGTTGTGAAATGATCCAAAACAGAAAAAGAAAAATAAACACATCCAACTCCTGTCTTGAGGTTGTCTCTAAGGGCCATCGCAGAGGGGGAAGAGCATATACACCCATTTACTCACCCTCTTTAACAAATTACAGATAATATCCATTAGACCAGAAGCCCAGTTTGCCTGACATTTGTTATCTCACTGAATCCTTGCACCAAATCCTTGATCTGTCTGTTTTACTGAGGACACAAAGGCTTGCAGAGGTGAGGGGGCCTGCCTCAGGTCACACAATCAGCGGTGGCCACTGTGTAACAGGCTCTTACATGTGACCTTTGCCATACTCATCCCTGTTCTGGTTTGTTTGAATGCCTCCTGCTGACATGCACCCTGCCGGGTCCTGCTTTCCATCAGGACAGCACCCAGGTGTCTATTGTTCCAGGCTGTACCAACCATGGACCTCAGAGACACTCAGAAAAATAGCTGCCAACCTGATGAAGGTGATACAAGCTGCCTCCAAAACCATAACAAGCTTACGGGTGTTCCCTAGTTTAAAAGACTCCCAACTGATAAAATATCAACTTATATGACATAAGATAGAGATAGAGAAAAGATGGAGATAAGATGGAAAAAAGATGGTGGAAAGGGAGTCAGAAAGCCTGATGGACTCTTCCCCTGTTTCTGCCACTTTGCTCTCACACGGGGACATGCCACTTGACCTCTCTCTATACCTCAGTTTCTCCATCAACATGATGGTATAATTCATGCCCCAGACCTCTCTGAACTCCCACCAGGCCCTGGATGTGGAGCTAAGAAGAAAACGATCTCGGGACACCTGGGTGGCTCAGTGGGTTAAGCCTCTGCCTTTGGCTCAGGTCACGATCCCAGGGTCCTGGGATCCAGCCCCACCCCCACCCCCCCATCCCGACGTGGGGCTCTCTGCTCAGCAGGGAGCCTGCCTCCCTCTCTCTCTCTGCCTGCCTCTGCCTACTTGTGATCTCTGTCTGTCAAATAAATAAATCAAATATTAAAAAAAGAAAGAAAGAAAGAAAAGTAAATGATCTGGAGGAATGAATGAGAGGCCAAATCCATTCCTTGGCATCCCATGCCAATCCGCTCCTCCCACCCCACTGAACAGCAACAGAGATAAAGCACACAGAATGGTTTTCAAACAAGTATGAAACAAAAGAGGTCCTAGGGGGATCATCTGCATCACAAAAGGATGCTTTACTTAGCAAACTAATTCACAAAAAGGATGGCTAGTGTGACAAGTTCCCCTGATACATTTTTTTGAGTCAGGTTACTGAAGCACTAATACGACAGTAAATGTCCTCCTTTTTAGGTGAGCAGTTTTATTGATTTTAACAAACACACGCAGTTCCTGCTGTGGTTTTAAAAATAGTTTATTTCTAACTTTTCAAGAATGTATTATGTAAAGTGACGTCGCATGGATAGTCCAATGAAACAAAATTAATTTTCGCTCCTTTTTCTAAAAGTGAAAGTCCCCACTGTGCCAGAAGGAATAACAGAATTGAAAATCTTGTCTGGAGGGGTGCAGGGGTTGGGGGATCAATTTGCAGAAACATCTGTTAGGCATGGAGCATCGACTACCAAGATATATTAGTCCAAGCAATTGGATCTCCTTCACTGATAAAAATAATTCCCTCCTCCCAACCCTCCCCCTCACATTTACCAATTTTTTTTAATATGCACACAGAGCCCAAGAACATAAACATACTTCTACCAAAGGTCATCCTTAACTGAGCAGTTTAAAACCACAAAGCCTCCTTGAATTAACTCCAAAAATCTGTAAGTTTCACATACAATCAATCTTCCAAAGGAATTTACCTGGACAAAGAACATAACTTTTGTTTTAAGACTTATCTTAAAATGAACGGTGTGAGCTTGTGTAAAAAAGGGAGGTGATTATTTAAATAGAATTCTAAAAATCTATTCAAAATACAACTCCACTGCAGAATTAGGTCCTTGTAACTTGAGACTAAACGACAGCATTCCTAGCCAGAAAATGGGAACAATGAAATCAATCTAACAGTGTTTATAACTTTACTATGAGGCTGGTAAAAAGCAGAACTGATTTCCAATCCTTAGCTCAGTGGCACTCAAAACTTCAGCGTACCTAAGAATGTTCTGATTACAAAAACTCCACATTCTTGGACCCCACACGGACCTACCCAGTGAGGATCTCTGAGGACTAGGCAACAATAGTGTTTAATCTAGATAACTCTGAGCATGGCGGCTAAGGACCACATCCTAAGGGATGTAGCCCTCCCTAAGGAGCTCGTGTTTTGTTATGTAAACACTACAATGAAGTTAAGATGGCAACAGAACTTGGACATTGATCCTGAGTATGGGTTGTAATCTGTAGGCTAATGGCCACGGCTTAGAAATGTTCACGCTGGGCAGAGAGGCTGGTCATTGTAATATCAGCAGATAAAACCACACAGGGACAATTTTTCATTAATGAGCGGCTGCCTGCTCCAAGTGAGCTCCCCAGATCAGGAGCGCGGAATTACAAAGAAATCTCTGGGGCTGGGGCCCAGGAATCATGTTTTAAATTTCTCCAGGTGATTCTTCCATATGGTGCATGCTCCAGCATGTTTTAGTTAATGCAAATACATTTTATAAAGAGAAATACTTAATAATCACAATTTCTTCTTGCCTTGTCCTCCTGCGGGTTTTTATCTTTGCTTTGTTACTAAAGGATGCAATGTTTGTAACCACACCCTCTCAACTTAACCCCACCCCTTCCCCTCTGTGGTGCAAAATGTATATCCGTAGCACAGAAAGTTTGAGCTAGCTTTATTTCCCCCGCTAGCTAACGGACAATTAGCACCGCCCAGACAGCCAAAGAGCTCCCACCAGACCCATCAGTATGGTGGCAGGGGTAATTATGAAGGGACATCCCCTGGGGCTTTCAGCGCCCCCGGGTTCCAAGGTCTGCCTTTCCACCATGCCTCCCAAGTCCTCCCATGAAAGCCAGCCGACAAGTCAAATGGGCACTTGGTGGTGTGGCTGTGTTACTCCCCCCCTAAAATATTGGGTCTATGGTAGAGTGCACTTGTTCTCACATTTTGAAACACATCAAAATCTCCAGGGGAAATTAATAAAAATACAGATTCCTTGGTTGCAACCTCAGCTTCTGATTCAGTAGTATTCCGAAGGTCTCCTAAACCTGTATTTTAACAAGCTTCCCAGAAGATTCTTACACATAGCAAGGTTTGAGAATCCCAGATGTTACGGGAGACACCTACGCTATAGAGTAGAAAATCTGAGCTTACGTCAAACTCACCCAGTATTTGGTGTGTAAACCTTGGAAGACCTCAGCTTCCTCAAAGTAGAAACAACACCCACCTCACAAGGCTGTTACAGTGGCAACACACATACAAGGCCTTCCTGAAATGCCAAGCGCCAAAAACAGGAGAGGAAAACTGGCGGGTGCAGAATCCCACAATAATCACCAATGAGGGTCCCCCTTGCCTAAAAAGGTAGCTTCAATAAGAAGCATTCCACATCAGATTCAACTTCTGAGACACAGGTCAGTCTCACAATCTGTGATGTGCACAGACTCCTGTCCCCTCAAAAATGGTAATGCTGGAGTCCTAACTGCCCAGGACCACCAAATGTGGCCTTATTTAGAAATAGGACCTGTACAGAGGTGATCAAGTTAAAATGAAGTCATTAGGGTAGGCCCTCGACCTTTATGACTGGCGTCCTTATAAGAAGGAGAAACGTGGACACAGAAACAGACACACATGAGGAGAAGACAGGCATCTATGAGCCAAAGAGCAAGGCCTCACACCGATGAGCTTCCTTCATAGCCCTGGGAAGAAACCAACCCTGCCAAAACCCAGATCTCGGACTTCTGGTTTCCAGAACCGCCACCATAAATTTCTGTTGTATAAGTGGCGGATCTGTGGTACTATGTTACAGCAGCCCTAACAAACTCAAACAATCTGTCAGCTTCCAGTTCAAGAACAAAGTGCCCTTCTGCTGTTCCTTTTGTGGAGGAAACTCGGGCCCTGACGCGTCTCAGATTCCACAGGGCTTGCTCTAATATCTTCACCAAGTACATACCTAAAGCTCCATGTGAACTACTTATCAGGTTAGTGAGAGAGCCAGCTCCGGGGGGAGGGGGACGATGGTGAGGGGGACATCAGTGCAGGCTCAGCGGTGGAGTCCTAAGCCTGTAGCAACCCTCACAAAAATCAGAGCTCCAAAACATCTGCCAGTTTACCAGCAAGAACCAGCAAGTGATTTAACATCCTCATAAAACTGTCCCGACCCGTCCCTTCACAGCCGACTCACGCCCCCTCTTCCTTCTGTCAGAGTGGCGCCCACAGTCCGCGCCCAGCACCAGCTGCTCTGAGAGCTGGAGAACCACCCTCGGCATTCAGACGCCTGGGGATCCCAGTCAAGAGGACCCCAAAAGGGGCACCTGGGTGGCTCAGTGGGTTGAAGCCCCTGCCTTCAGCTCAGGTCATGATCCCAGGGTCCTGGAATCGAGTCCCTTGTTGGACTCTCTGCTCAGCAGGGAGCCTGCTCCCTCCTCTCTCTCTGCCTGCCTCTCTGCCTACTTGTGATCTCTCTGACTGTCAAATAAATAAATAAAATCTTAGAAAAGAATATATTCTAAAATACTTTTTTAAAAAAAGAGGATCCCCAAGGCCCTCAAGCAGATGATTTTCTCAAACTGAATGCACCTTTCTTTCTCCCCGTTAGTAGGACAAAACACATGGGGGAAATGCCCCCAACGAAAATAAAAGGCCATTTTTATGTGCATTAAGACCCTAGGTCTTACCCAGTAACCACAGAGGGTGCAGGAGAGCAAGCAGTAGATGGAGCCCATTGGGTGGCTGTCCTGCCCCAGAAAGGAGCGGTATCTGTGCAGTGTGCAAGGCCCACGGGATGATTTTACCTCTGACACACCCTTCTTGGGCAACCTCTCCTAGGAGCCTCCCTAGGGTAATTTTTAAAAGCCACAGGTGCCCAGGTCTCACTTTCAGGGGTTCCAATTCCATGAGTCAGGTGGGATTTAGGAATAGCGGTTTTTATTTAATTCCAGGATAACTGACATACAGCATTATAACAGTTTCAGGTGTATGACAGAGTGATTCAACAAATCTATACATGACTCCTTACTCTTTTTTTTTTTTTAAGATTTTATTTATTTAGGGGGCGCCTGGGTGGCTCAGTGGGTTAAAGCCTCTGCCTTCGGCTCAGGTCATGATCCCGGGGTCCTGGGATTGAGCCCCACATCGGGCTCTCTGCTCAGCGGGGAGCCTGCTTCCTCCTCTCTCTCTGCCTGCCTCTCTGCCTACTTGTGATCTCTCTCTCTGTCAAATAAATAAATAAAATCTAAAAAAAAATATTTTATTTATTTGATACAGAGAAAGAGAGAGCACAAGCAGTGGGCGTGGCAATCAGAGAGAGAGGGATAGGAAGAAGCAGGCTCCGTACTGAGCGGAGAGCCTGAAATGTGACTCCATCCCAGGACTCTGGGATCATGACCTGAGCTGAAGGCAGACACTTAATCAACTGAGCCACTCAGGTGCCCCAAGCTTGGACTTTTTAAAAACAGTCTGTGAATTTTCTGCCTAGACCCTTTGGCTACTCAGTTGCCTTTTTATTAAAACCAAAACTCTCCTCTCCTCCTCCCAGTTCCGCCTGAATGTTTTGAACTCTCACTATCGTCCCTTTCAGTATTCTTTTGCTTAGTATAGTCATATTTGGTATCTATTGCTAACAACTAAAAATGCTGCCTGAAGTAGTTAGCCCTGAAACAATAATTTTGAGGTGGAGGGGCTGCTACATTTGGCAAGCTTTAGATGGTTTCCTGTGGCATAAGACTTTGGACAGCATAGGAGTACCTGAGGAATGGGTCATAGGACTTCTAGGAAGTTACAGGAGGTTCAAGGGGAAGTGTGAGATTGCCGAGGAGAGACATCATCCACCTCACAGTTTTGTCGAAGATGACCCTAAATTGATAAACCAAGCAGAAATGTTTGAGGAAGTTGAGCACAAGGAGCAGAAAAATCTGGGCAGAGTGAGAAACAGATGGTGCCATGACATGATCCCTCAACTGGGGTTATGGACCTGAGTTCAACAGACCACTGGGCAAATGTCCAAATGCCAGGCAGATCTGGCTGTCCTTAATTAAGGCTAATTAAGTTGTACTTTCATGTAAGTCCAATGTTGGAATACTCAGTATATACGGTAGATAAATTTTATTTAATTCAGGGAACATTTATGTGACAAATATTTATTGATCACATAGTATTTGAAAATTACAGTATTTACTCTTAGATATTGTTTTATCTGTAACTTGGGGTATATTTGAGTTCAACTGACAGTTCTTCTTGACCTCTAAATATTATTAGAGGTTTTGATATATTCCAGCATATATAGATATTGATCATAATAAAATATTGTCTTTTCTTATAATGTTTACTACACAAGAATATTTTTAAAGATTTCTAAAAAATTAGAACTTAGGAAGTAAATATCAGGGAATTATAGATTCTTAAATGTAGTCTCATTTGCCTATGAAGAATAAATGCCATTTTTCTAAAATATCACTCTTTTTTTATTTATTTCTGCATCTTCTCGATTGTGTAGTTTGAGGTCACTTTTTAAAAGTCTACATTCAGAATATTGGGATAAAATAGAGAAGTTTGAACTTTTTTGCTTTTCCACTCATAGATGTTTATGTTTTCTATCTTTTATTCATAGAATAACTTTGTTGAAATTAATGTTTTTCTGTGTGCATTAAGTGCAGTTACTATTTGCAACACTGAAGACTAATTCTTACTGCATTTCATTTTTGTGGGAAATAAAAAAAAACTTCATTAAAATGTCTTTATGATTGGCTATATTACAGATGAATTCCTCATTTCAGGTGGAGGAGGCATATGCATTTCTATTTCATATATTTAGGGCATGTAAAAAGTTGATTATAAGAACACATTCTGGATGTGCAGCATTCTTACTGTAAAAAGGGAAGCTATTTATTTCAAGTATTTGCCCATTTTTTTGGTCTGAGAAAATAAAAATTGATTGCATACCTTACTTAAATTGTTTAGATCAATTATATTATCCATTAAAAATGGATCAATGTTTGCTGGCATATTCAGTGGTTATGGAAAAATTGTTTATCTGTTTACTTTTTGAATAACTGCTTAACTACCTTCTTTTTTGTTTTGCCCTTCATCTTTTCTTCTTCTGATGAAATGTTTGACATAGGAATCTATTATAATAACTGGAATGTAGAACCTTGTAAAGACTAGCATGTATAGAGAAGATTTGGACAAAAAGTAAACATAAACATTTTTATTGTACAATTTTATGCATCAAAATTCATAAATACATGTTTACTACATTAAAGAATGTTTGTGCGCATGTGAGTTAAATTTTTGATAAATTTGCTTGCTTTACAAAAGACTAAATTTCATCAACCCTTTGATGTATTTGCTCCATTGTTGTGATAAAAGGCTTCAGATATGTTTGAGCTTTCTCATATGTCTGTATTCATCAACTATCACTCAGCTGCTACTTATGCCAATTGTATACTGAAACACAATGTCTTCTGGAGTAATTACTGGCTTTTGTACTTGAGGTTAGTTCAGCATCATATTAATCAGGCAGTGTCTGCTACCTGGAGAGCACAAGGTTCTACTGTGGTCCATTGTTTAGGTGATGCTCAGAAAACAGAAGGGTGTATTTCTAGAGTTGTTGATAAGCTCAATGTCCACAAGAGAATTCTTATTACTGCTTTGGTGAATACTTTCTTACAACAAAACTTCGTGGTGAATGCTTTCTGTTACCTAATTTATTTCCTAGAGAGGACAAGAAAGAAATATATCATTATTATACTTAAATACTTTTAGCCCTTTCTTCAGATTACTGAGTTAATAGATTATTTGTTAATGACTCTGATAGTTCCAGAGATTTTCATAAATGAAGTATTTGATTCATACGTGAAGTTATAATTGTTTTAGAACATAACAATTTATAACAACAATAATAGAATTAAATGCACATTGTAAACCTGATTTTGTTGTTTGTTACCATCCTAATATTCCTGAAAAGGACAGATAAAAGCATTGTAATAGACTAAGAGTTTTCTTATTTGAATCCTTTACAGTAACTAGATACATGCATATGTACACACACGTACACACAAAGAGTAACTGCTTCTACAGTTTATAGATCCTATAGAATGACAGTCTAACTCTACATACAAAACACTTTGTGTGTGGTGTTATTTCCATGGGATAGGATAAGATCAAGTATAAAGATGTGAAATATCTTTTTTTCCTCAAACTGGAAAATCAATAAAAATGGAGAAAAGATTATGTATTATATAATCTTAAATTGTACTTAAGTATTATTTAAGCATCACATAACCTCATCTTCAATCTATTAACAACATTCAGACTTAATATTTATTAAGATCCTGGAATAAGTAGGTTTTTGTTTTGTTTTGTTTTTCTTTCATTTATTTATTTTCAGCATAACAGTATCATTATTCACCATACCCAGTGCTCCATGCAATCCGTGCTCTCTATAATACCCACCACCTGGTACCCCGACCTCCCACGCCCCCGCAACTTCAAACCCCTCAGATTGTTTTTCAGAGTCCATAGTCTCTCATGATTCACCTCCCCTTCCAATTTACCTCAACCCCCTTCTCTCTAACTCTCCATGTCCTCCATTCTTTTTGTTATGCTCCACAAATAAGTGAAACCATATGATAATTGACTCTCTGCTTGACTTATTTCACTC